>NC_056733.1:1104691107-1104761107 GCF_019279795.1 Protopterus annectens
CATAGTTCAAGTTATGCTATAACAGAATAACTGTGTAAAGATAACCATGTGAGCAGCCAGAATACCATTCAAATTGAATATTTTATGGATTTGTTTTACGACAGTACCCCCCCCCCCCGATGCACAGTAGCAAGGACTGCTTCAACCCTGCCTAACATGCCACACACAATTTTTTTTTCTAAACGAGTGAATAAAGATCAGTAGATTTAGCTTCCTCACATGAATATTCATTTGGATTTGGCGGTTGGAAAATAAATAGTAAATTGTGCATTGTTCATTCTGACTGCTAAAGCTGTCTTTTCGGCTTTTCCTGTTTAGGGGTTGCCACAGTAGAACACAGTCTGCTAATGGCTGGCAGTGAACTTTTACAGTGTCGAGTTACCAGTCCGGCGCCCAACCTTCAAGGAAGGTACACCCACACATGCACGCATGCACACACCTACCTGTGTGTCTTTTTTTTAAATTCACTCGACCACAGGGAGGACATGCAGACTCCGCAAAGAAGGCACTCCAGCCGAGAATCGAACTGGAGAAACTCTTGCTGTGAGGCAACAATGCTAACTACTGCACCACCATTCATTCTGACTGCTACTATGTATTTAAGTGTTACTTTTTCCCTAGCAGTGCGGAAGCTGCTGTCAGAGATGTGAATGCAATATATTTTTATGTAATCAGTATTGATTTTAGGATGACGTGCGTCCAACACATAATGAACTGCCATGCCAAAAGGACACAAAAAGTATAGACAAGCAGCTGTACAATTTTTATGTCTGGACTGCAGTTCTTAGAGAACTACCATGAAAGCAATTGAATAGAATGACCTCCTCTGCAAATAAGTAATTAAATAAATAAATAAGAAGTAATACCAACACATAATGAACGGACAGTCAAAAGGACAGAAGAAGCATAGATAAGCAACTGTAGAAGTTGTACATTCAGAGAACTATGTTGGCACAAATTTTAAAATAAGATGTTTACTTCAGAAACGTAGGTAACTTGTATAAATACAGTATTAGCACTCATGTAAATAAAATTATTGTACATACCTCATAGCCCTCATAGCGGAAAGACCATAAATGAGGCTGTGACGCCCGTGCCCTGGCCCAGCAATCAAGGAGCCTCACTCCTCATCACTAACACCAGAGAGGGTGTCTCATATATGAGGAAATGATAACAAACGCACACAGTAAAGTGCAATTTCCCTTAAGAGCACACAGAGATCACAGTCAGTCCGGGGCTGGTCGCTCCCTTGCTCCCCAGGTCCCCAATAAGTCTTCCCACTGGCACAGCTATAGTGTCTAGATCTCAGCCTAGCTAGGCAAGCTAAAATCTCCAGCACCCCCTCTGTCCAACCAGTGCTTCGTGTCCCTGCCCATGTAGCTGACACACACACACTTTGAGATAAGAGTTTACACAACCACACATACACTTCTGGGGAAGGCTGGCACAGGTTCTCCAGCTGTGCTCCTTGCCACCACTCAGCTAATATTTATCAGTTACCCAAAGGCCCTTAAAAGGGTGTCCAGTTATTACTGTGCAGTATTATTATCCAAGTGGTAGTATAGCCCAGGGTTAAAGCTATTGGAGTGGTCTTGCACAGTAAACTCTATAAATATGCAATGTACTCTAGAGCTTAACAATCTCTACACAAACCAGCCACAGTTGAAAGGTTTTAAAATATTTAATAATAAATAGTTAAAACCACAAGACAATACTTTCTACTACACAGTCAGTACTAGTCAAAAGAGTTCAGAGATCACACAGAAATATTTAAAATAAATCAGTAGTACAGTTCTGACATCACAGAAAACACTTTGTCTAAACTTTCTAATTCCTAGCTATTGCTACAAGAAAACACACTTCTAAAATAACTTAGTTATAGAGCAAGTCAAAGTGCTGTGAGTTGGATAGTCAAGGCAAAATGCTTAATAATATCTAATTCTCTCTCTGTTTAAATTGCTATTTTCAGTCCTGATAAACATTGCATCATCTTTTTACACTTCCTGGAGCTCCCAGGCTACACATTAACTACATTTATATTCTTAACATCTCCCTTTTGTTATCTTGCAGCTGGTCAGGAACAGAGCAATAAAAATACATTTGCATGTTTAAATCTAGCAATTTAACTCTTGGTTAAAACAACAGAAAGAATTTCTTCATCTAGACTTTTCGGCACCACTGTCCCTTCAACGGGTCACCACAGGCTTTTACTGGGTCAGTAGAGAGCACTGTTGTCACATTTTTGTAACAGCATTTTTTCATTTAAGACAACAAGCCTGTGATTCGCAATCATATTTACAAATGATAGAATTATGTACAATGCTATCTGGCTAGGCTGGCAGCCTTCACCCATCTCTACCAGTCTTCACCCCCCCCCCCCCGAGAACTCAAGCTAGTTTTTTCAAGTGCCGCTTGAGAGGGTTAGGTCTATCTGAGTGTACCTCACTCCATTCCCTGTCTTGAGAGCCCATCAGCATTGGCATTGCTACTCCCACTGCGGTGTTGCACTGACATATCATATGCTTGCAACCCCAGGCTCCATCTTAGCAACTTGGCATTTTGCTGACTGGCTCTGTTTAACCATGTTAGAGGGTTGTGATCTGTCATAACAGTGAATTTTTTTCCATACAGATAAGGCTGAAGTTTCTGCAGTACCCACACTATGGCTAGATATTCCTTTTCTACAGCTGCATAGCATTCCTCCCTGGGTTGGAGCCTACGACTGAGATAAATCACTGGGTGCTCTTCTCCCTCTAAGGAAATCTGGCTAAGTACAGCCCCCCCCCCCATGGTTCAAAGCATCCACCTGCACAAGACATTCTTTGCTGTAATCTGGACTGGCTAACACAGGGGGTCCTCCCAAAGCTTCTTTAAGCTTTTAGAATGCCTGCTCACATGCTGGGGTCCACACTACCTTATCTGGCCTGTTCTTCCTTGTCAGGTCTGTGAGGGGAGCAGCTATGGTACTATAACTGGGGACAAACTTTCTGTAGTACCCTGCTGTCCCTAAAAATGCTCTCATCTGCTTTTTAGTAACAGGTGCAGGCCATGCCTGAATGGCTTCCACTTTGGCAGGTTCTGGCCTGATCTTACCACTCCCCACTCTATGCCCTAGGTAGGAGACCTCTGCCATATCCACCTGACATTTGCTTGGCTTAATGGTCAACCCTGTCCTCTGTAGTCTGCCCAGCACCTCCCTGACATGCTGAAGGTGCTCTGGCCAGGACTGGCTGTAGATGGAAATATCATCTAGGTAAGCAAGGGCAAACCCTCCTGCTCCTGCTAGGATATGATCTACCAGCCTCTGGAAAGTTGCTGGGGCATTTTCCATCCCAAAGGGCATCATTGTGAACTTATACAAGCCAAAAGGAGTCACAAAGGTTGACTTCTCTCTAGCACTGGGAGTCAAGGGCACCTGCCAGTAACCCTTGGTAAGATCAATGTTTGTAAGATACTTAGCCCCACCCAGCTGCTCTAGGGCCTCATCTGTCCTAGGCATGGGGTAAGCATCTGACTCTGTGTGACTATTTAATTTCCTGTAGTCCACATAGAACCTGGTGCTGTCATTCTTCTTTGGCATCAGCACCACTGGGGAGGCCCAGGGACTGTTGAACTCTTGAATCACCCCTAGTTCAAACATCTCCTGTTCCTCCTCCCTCAGGGTCTGTTTGACTCTCTCAGGCACCCTATAAGGGGCCTGCCTAATAGGCCTTTGGAGCCCTGTATCCACCTGGTGCTGCACTAGGTGGGTGCACCCTGGTTTTCCAGTGAACATGTCCCCAAATTCCTGCAACACTGCTCAGATTTCTCAAACCTGGGTAAGAGATAGCTGCTGGGACATTGCTATCTCTTCCAGTGAGGTGTCAGCACGAGCTTCACTGAGGAGATCAGTCCCCAGATCTCCCTCAGACTCCTCCTGCAATCCACTGCAAATGCTCAGCACAAGGGCCTCCCTATCATGGTAAGGTTTCATCATGTTAACATGGTACAATTTGTGCCCATGCCATCTGCCTAGCAGTTCCACCATGTAGTTAACATCACTTACCTTTCTTACCACCTTGTAGGGTCCCTCCCAAGCTGCTTTCAGCTTGTTGTGCCTGACAGGAATGAGAACCATTACCTGCTGCCCCACAGCATATGCTTTAGCTCTACGCTTCCTGTCATACCACTCCTTTTTCTGTTGTTGGGCTTCTGCCATGTGCTCCTGGGCCAAGCCCATGAGTTCCCTGAGCCTTGTCCTGAGGTTGAGGACGTATGCCACAACAGACTCCTTGTGAGACTCACACTCACCTTCCCACTCATCTCAGATTAAATCTAGAAGTCCCCTCACCCTATTCCCATACAGCAACTCAAAGGGCGAAAAAACTGTGGATTCCTGGGGAACCTCTCTGTAAGCAAACAACAGGTGGGGCAAATATTTGTCCCACTCCCTCTTATACTGATCTGAAAATGCCTGTAGCATGGACTTGATTGTATTGTTTAACCTCTTAACAAGACCATTAGTCTGGGGGTGGTAGGGGTTGGTCTTCATGTGCTTCACCCCACAGGACTTCCACAGACAAGTCAGCAGGCCTGACATGAAATTGGTACCTCTGTCAGTCAGTATTTCTTTTGGGAAACCTACCCTGCTGAAAATCTCTAACAAAGCATTTGCCACCTTCTCTGCCTCAATGGAGGACAAAGCCACTACCTCAGGGTATTGTGTAGCATAATCCACTACCACTAGGATATACTTTTCCCCTGTGGAACTTGGGGTACTCAGAGAACCCACAATATCCATAGCTACCCTCTGAAATGGCTCCTCAGTCACAGGCAAAGGCATCAACCTTTCTTTCCCATCTTTCCCCAAAGTACCCAAGTTGAATTGTGCCTACTCCTGAAAGAGCCTCAGCCTACCTGGTGTCAGGACCCTACTCCACATGCCTGTGGCCACTATTTCCAGCATGCTGAATCCACTAACAAGGGAAAGAAAGAGAGTATGTTATGGACTAGATTACCTTGTAAAATAAACTGTATCCACCACCACTTTCTGGGTTACTAAGTCCACTGGGAATCTGTGCAGACAGCAGCCTAACCCCTGTCCCTGTGCCTTCCGAACAGCCTTTACACCTCTTCCTCATTCCTGCTCCTCCTCACTAGATATCCTTCTCATCACCAGTTCCTACACTTAGCTGCTCCCTTTGTAACTCTTTCTTTTCCCTGTCCTGCCCACTAGGGGGTGCCTTTCCACTATCTATCTCTCTCCCTAAGCTACTGAGCTAACTTGAAAGCCTCTACTACCAAACATCTTATTTGTTCTCACTTACCTGGTACTTTTTAGTGCTTACCCCTCAGGAAGCCTTTCTTCTTCTTTCTCCTGTATCATCTGACCTTCTCCACTCACAACTTACCTGCTCTTACCTTAGATACCTGTATTACTGATAGTTTCCCTGCTAACTTCTCTGTCTTGTCTCTACCGCCTGCTCCCTCACGGGCTCACCTCCCTACCCTACCCCCAAATCCCACCCACCCCAGTGCATCTACAGATATACCTACCAAGACACACCCCCCTCCTGTTCCTCCAATTACAACCCAACTACAACTATCCAACCCACTCTCTCTTCTCACATTACCTCTTCCCATAACCACACCCTTTCACATATACCACTTAATTACTCTAACAATACCACACCCACAACACTTGTACTAGTAACTATAATTAATATCTACCTTTACAACATTACCTCTTCCCATAACCACACCCTTTCACATATACCACTTAATTACTCTAACAATACCACACCCACAACACTTGTACTAGTAACTATAATTAATATCTACCTTTACAATGTTTAAACATCCCACCCTAGCACTCAAACATACCATAATCATGTTCTCTCTTACTATCACTCTATTATTAGCACACCTTACTACCTCCTATGAACAACCACTAATCTCACACCTTAACACACCACACAAACAAACTTCCTCCTTAGTTCCCATCTACCCCAACCATCACATCAACATAACTTCAATACCTAGCTATCTATTACCCAAATATCATAGAATTACCCACATCAAACTTGTATACCCTAATCCCATAAGGATACCCCTCCCACATAGCAAATATACAAAAATTACCTACCTAACCCTACTCCTCCTACTTAAGAATGAAGATATTCACCCAAACCCAGGCCCAACTGACACCTCCTTAAATCAATCCAGTAAACTAGACCCCATTGTTAACCCACTGCTTAGACAACCCAAACACCCACTCTCAGTAGCCAACCTTAACATACGTAGCATTAATAATAAAACAACTCAACTACATGCTCTCCTACAGCTGTACTCCTTTGATATTATTTGCCTAACAGAAACCTGGTTAAAACCCTCAACAAAAGACAGTGAAATCATTCCACCTGGCTATAACATCTTACATCTTGACAGACTATCAAAAAAAGGCGGAGGTATTGCCATATTATTTAAATCTAACCTTCAAATAACCACATACCACCAAAAACCTCCCCAGGACTCAAATGCTGAAATTCTTATTACCAAACTAGATATAAACCCAGTCAAATCAATCTATATTATCTGCATCTATCTACCCCCAGGTAATAACATTTCCACCATCGAAAAGATCCTATGTTGGCTATCACTAAACTTACCCCAAGAGACAATCATCTTAGGTGATGTAAACATCAATTGGGAATCTTGTAACAACAAACAACCTACTAGCCATATTAACCTTTATGGATTCTCTCAGACCATCACCTCTCACACTAGAATAAATAAAGTTAACAAAAAAGAAAGTACCATAGACTGGATACTCACCAACAACCAACCCCATACCTATAAAACAGGAACACTCCCTGATGATATAAGTGACCACTTACTAACCTACATCATCAGGCTTAAAACCAACCCTCCTACCCAAATAATAACCAGAACAATCAGATCCAAAAAAAAACTTCAATGTGGAGATGTTTCAAAATGAACTAGAAGCATGCAACTGGACACCCTTAAAACATCTTCCACTAGATGAAGCTGTTGATGTCTTTAATGCTAAGTTTCTAACTATCCTCAACTATCATGCCCCCTCACGCTCCATCAGAATCAAAACTAAACCTGCCCCCTGGCTATCAATAGAAACCAAACAAAAAATCACTCTCAGGAATAAAGCCTGGAACAAATCTTGCTTAACTAAAAACACCACAGACTTCCAAAACTTTAAGCAACTAAGAAATGAGACCAAAAAATTAATAATGAACGATAAAAAAAATTACTACCTGAAACCACAACATTCTCCCCAAAACAACCCCCAAAAATTCTGGGCAACCATAAACCAATTACTACAGCCAAGTAAACCTGTCACACCCAACCCACAAGGCTCTGACATAAATAACCCCAACCAAACAGAAAATTCCTTTAATTCCTTCTTCATAGAAACTATTCAATCCTTAGCAAATCAACTTCCCATCAAAAATGCACACGTCAATGAGAAAACTAAACCCACCCCCTACTTTTCACTTCCAACCAGTCCCAACTACTTATATTCTCTCCCTTTTAAAAAAACTCAAACCATGTACTCCCTCTGCTGACCTATTACCTGCAGAATACTTGCAATTAGCAGCTAAATCAATAGCCTTACCAATCTCAATTCTGATCAACAGAACCATCACTGAAAGATATGTCCCTAAACTCTGGAAAATCTCCCACATTATCCCACTCCATAAGGGTGGAAATTCTACTGAAATATCTAATTACCACCCCATAGCCCTTCTTTCACCCTTATCTAAGATCATGGAAAGGTGTATACACAAACAATTGCTTCAACACCTTCTCCATAATAACCTACTCTCTAACACCCAGCACGGTTTCAGACCATCCCACAGTACCACCACTGCCCTCCTCTCCTTTACAGACACAATCAACAAAAATCGCAACAATAACACCCTCTCCTCAGCACTTTTCTTAGATCTATCCAAAGCCTTTGACATGGTCAACCACCAAATACTCATTCACATTCTCCAATCCACTTCAATTGATACCCAATCTCTTAACTGGTTTAAGTCCTAATTACAAAACAGACATCAAGCAGTACTCTGGAACTCCACTCTATCCTCCCAGCTACCTGTCAACATTGGAGTCCCACAAGGGTCTATACTAGGTCCCCTCCTATTTTCTTTATTTATCAATTACCTACACCATGTGGCTCCCCAAGCCACATGCATACAGTACGCAGACGATTCAACACTTATCTGCTCCACCACATCTGTATCACACCTTCACTCCCTCACACAACACATATTTAACTCTGTAGAAGACTGGTTTTCCCAGCACTGTCTACTACTCAACCCTAAAAAAAACTAAGCTGCTCCTTTTTACACCTTCAAGCAAATCTCCCCTCATTGATTTTACCATAACATCAACAAATGGCACACCTATATCACAAGAGTCAACTACCAAACTACTAGGCATTACCATAGACAACAACCTTAACTTCGATGCCCATATTAACAACACACTAAAAAGCATTAACAAAAAAATAGGCTCTCTTTACAGAATCAAACCTTTCCTCACTCCAGAATCTAGAACAACTATAGCCCTCTCCCACCTTATCTCACCTCTTCTCTATGCCTCCCCAATTTTTACCAAATTATCAAAAAGAAATCTGTCGAAACTAGAAAACTCCTACCACAACATAGCCAGATTTTCCACAGGAAACCCTTACAGAACCCACCACTGTAATAATCTAAAACAACTAGGCTGGCTGGAATATCAACAGCAACTAAAAACTAACCAGCTTAGCATAGCTCATCAAATTCTTTATCAACCTGACAAAACCCCTATACTATCAAGCCTGATTCACCCATACCACAACCTAAAGTCCCTTAGATCTGCACACAAACTTCTTATAGACACTGTCAAATCAAACAACAAGGCCGGAGACTCTCTTTTCTCAAACACTGTTGGAAAATATTGGAACCTGCTTCCGTCTGAACTCTCATCTATTCCCTCAAAATCTCTCTTTAAAAAGAAACTCAAGCTTTACCTCAAAACACAATGGCTGTGCCCCTGTACCAATCCTGACTAACTTTAATTTCATGCTCATCTGACTTACTTCACCCCAATCTAAATTCACTTTCTTTTCATCTATTTTCCACTTCCCTCTCTATGTAAATGTTATTACATACTTCTTGCTCTCTTGTTCTACAATACTTTCTTCACTCCATTACTTTTTATACCACTTGATTATTATTATATTTTATATTTGAATGTAGTTCTTAATAGTTTTTATACTTAGCATCAGTAAAGTTTTATAAGTGGAGCTTATCTCCCCGGGCCTCTACTGAAAATGGGCATGTATCCAGCTAGACTAGCCCGGTCAACAAATGTAAAATAAAATAAATAAAATAAAAATAAATCAAAGGAGCTCTCACCTTGTCTCCTGCTTTGCCTACCTTTTGGCACTGCTCACAGGTCCCGCAGCACCCTGTTACATCTCTGGAAATTCCAGGCCAATAGAAGTTCTGCATAATACGCCTCTTTGTACATTTTATACCCATATGACCTGCAAAGGGAATATCATGGGCTATGGCTAGAAGTGCCAGATGGTAGGCTATAGGCACTACCAACTGCTGTATTCTCTCACCTTCTAGCCCTCCCTCAGGGGTCCACTCTCTGTATAGTAACCCTTTGTCCCAGTATACAGATTCCCCCTTTCCTTGAGAATCAGGTGCCTCCCTAGCTACCTGCCTCAGGGCTTGCAATGTAGGTTCTGAGAGCTGAGCCTGTCTCAACTCTCTCCTTGTAACCCTTCCCAGCTCCCCTTCCACAGGAAGTCTGGCATCCTTTGACAGTGGTGCCTCACTGTCAGCCTGGGTACTACTACTCACCTCTACCTTTGCAGTCACTCTGTTCAAGGGACCATCAGTACCCACAAGCAGCTGTGGCTCACCTTCAGTCTCACTGCTACAGGGTAGATCCCTTCCTGAAGTAACCACATCACCAGTCCTGGCTGCATGTATGCAGTCTGTATGGGTCTCCCCCAGGCTACCAGACCCACATGCTTGTCTCTTAGCCTGACTGCATGTAACTGCATAAGCACATGGTACTTCCTCATCCAAATCCTTCCCTCTCAGGACATCTGCAGGATGGTAATTTAGTACCCCTGTTGTCTCAAGACAACCTACTACTGGCATTTTGTCTTTCCCAATTACTGGCTCCCTCACCTTTGGTTCCCCACCCTGCCTCTGTGGACATCTGTATGCCACATGGCCCCACTGATTGCATTCAAAACATTTAACCCTAGCTCCTGGATGTGTACCTGGACTAGTGGCTTCCCCTGCTACTGGCATATTCTGTTGTGGCAGTCTGTGCTGCCCACCATGGGTTCCTTTAGACCTATGAGTAGTACTGGGGACCCCCTCCTGTGCAGGGCTGCCCTGCTTGCCAGGTATAGGTCTCCCTCCTTCCCCAACTCATCTGAAGTAGCACATTGTCCATCAGCTAACCAGAGCCTCATGTCCTCAAGCAAAGTGCTAAGGGCTTGTTCCCTCACCAAAAGGTCTGCCAGGCCTTCAAAAGTGGTGACCTGACATCCACTCACCCACCTAAGGAAATAAGTGCTCAATTCAGCAACATATTCACATACACTTTCATCTGCCTTGTGTCTATGCTCACGAAAATTTTTCCTATATCTTTCAGGTGTTAGCTTAAACAGTTCTAAAAGACATTTCTTAACAGCAGTATAATCAAAACATGCAACATCAGACATTTTAGCTAATGCAGTTACAGCTTTACCATGGAGTAAGGGGGTCAGGAACCGTACCCAGAGCCCTTGGTCAACTTCATACTGTTTACATACCCTCTCAAACATATGAATGAAACTATCAAAATTATCCCCCTCTTTAAACTGCGGAAGAAATTTACTGACCTTTTGTGCTTCTGGGGTCCAGTTACTCCCTTCCCCATTACCTCCATGACTCTGGCGAAGAGTCAGCATCTCCTTCTCATGCTGCCTCTGTCTTTCCTTTTCCTCAGCTTCCAGATGTAACAGTTTCTCATTCTCCTCAGCCTGTAGACTCCTCAATCTCTCAGCTGCTTCTACTTCCAAATGCTTGGCCTCCAACTCAAGTCTGTTTAACTCCAGCTGGATTTTTAAGTCCACTGCAGAAAGGTTGAGCTGTCCTTTCTCCAAGGGAATTATATCTCCACTGCCAGTCTGATTGTCCTCCTGGTTGCTGTTTTGTGATGCAGCTGTAACCAAGGCTGCAATCAGCCCTGCCTTAGTCAGGTTTCCATACACCAGCCCCCTAGCCTGGTACATCTCCCCCAGCTGGCTCCTTGTCAGCATTCCATACTCTTCTGCTGACATGCTGCCTGCTCACCCTGACTAACTAAGCTAACAAAAGAAATAAAACAATTATGATCTCAACTCACAGTATTCACTGTGTGATTGTTTTAGAGTACAAAAACATCTTCAAATCTCACTGTACACAAGCTACAGGATTCACTCTTCCCACACCACTACAAGACAGTTAGTATTTGCCAACTAATTAATATGTGATGTGGATATCCCACTGCTGCCAAACACAAATGTGAGGATATCCCAACCACTGCCACCAATTAATATGTGACGCCCGTACCCTGGCCCAGCAATCAAGGAGCCTCAGTCATCACCACTAACACCAGAGAGGGCGACTCATATATGAGGAAAGGATAACAAATGCACACAGTAAAGTGCAATTTCCCTTAAGAGCACACAGAGATCACAGTCAGTCTGGGGCTGGTCACTCTCTTGTACCCCAGGTCCTCAGTAAGACTCCCAACTGGCACAGCTATAGAGTCCAGACCTCAGCCTAGCTGGGCAAGCTAAAATCTCCAGCACCCTCTCTGTCCAACCAGTGCTTCGTGTCCCTGCCTAAGTAGCTGACACACACACACTTTGAGATAAGAGTTTACATAACCACACAGACACTTCTGAGGAAGGCTAGCACAGGTTCTCCAGCTGTGCCCCTTTTACCCAGACTATATGGTAGTACCACTTGCTAATATTTATCAGCTACCCAAAGGCCCTTAAAAGGATGTCCAATTATTACTGTGCAATACTATTATCCAATCGGTAGTATAGCCCAGGGTTAAAGCTATTGGAGTGGCCTTGCACAGTAAACTATAAATATGCAATGTACTCTAGAGCTTAACTTATCTCTACACAAACCAGCCACAGTTGAAAGTTTTTAAAATATTTAATAATAAATAATTAAAACTGCAAGACAATACTTTCTACTACACAGTCAGTGCTAGCCAAAAGAGTTCGGAGATCACACAGAAATATTTTAAATAAATCAGTAGTACAGTTCTGATATCACAGAAAAACACTTAGTCTAAACTTTCTAATTCCTAGTTATTGCTATAAGAAAACACACTTTTAAAATAACTTACTTATAGAGTAAGGCAAAGTGCTGTGAGTTGGATGATCAAGACAAAAATGCTTAATGCCTTCTGATTTTCTCTGTTTAAATTGCTATTGCAGTTCTGATAAACATTACAGCATTGTTTTACACTTTACTGGAGTTCCCAGGCTGACACATTAACTATATTTACATTCTTAACATCTCCCTTTTGTTATCTTGCAGCTGGTCAGGAACAGAGCAACAAAAATACATTTGCTTGTTTAAATCTAGCAATTTAACTCTTGGTTAAAACAACAGAAATAATTTCTTCATCTAGACTTTTCGGCACCACTGTCCCTTCAAAGGGTCACCGCAGGCTTTTACTGGGTCAGTAGAGAGCACTGTTGCACTGTTGCCACATTTTTGTAACAGCATTTTTTCATTTAATACAACAAGCCTGTGATTCTCATTCATATTTACAAATGATAGAATTATGTACAATTCTATCTGGCTAGGCTGGCAGCCTTCACCCATCTCTACCAGTCTTCACAGAGGCTCTGGACAAGCATTCCTTCTGCGAACACAGTTTAATAAACAGATGCCAAAACGCAACAAGACTTTGAAGAGCATATCTTCTAATGCATTAATCTCCCATACCACATCCCAAGAATTGAAATATCAGAACACACAACATACCCAGACCCAGCTCCCCAGAAATGAACACAACAAATAAAACCTTTTGAGGAAGCAAACCTTCAATCCACCTTACCATACAAAGATTTTGTGCCTTAAGGCAAAGAGAAATGTCATAGAAGTACACTTAAAAGGCCTGCAGCAGTAAATCATATTCAACTCTGGAGCCTCAGTGTCTCAGGAAACAGTCACAACTGACATGCACGGGGGGTGATTTCAACGTGACAATCCACAAGCAATATATGCCTCATTTTGAGGCTCTGCAAATGTATTCTGTTGCTAATCAGGGAACCGGATCCTCTGTATGCCCGGAGAGTTTTGCAAAAGAATGAAAAATGTTGATTAACACCTGAAGAATGAATATTTATATTTGGCTCTAGGAATAAATGTAGTGCTGTGTGGGGGTGCATGTATGAGTTTACTCTTTAACATACTTTAAGTATTTTCATTTTATTTTCTCGTACATATTATACTTTTGATGTACGTTCAAATGTACTCTTGTTACATAGCAGGGAATTGGACCCTCTATATGCCTGGAGAGTTTTTCAAAACAATGACAAATGTTGATTAACACCTGGAGAATTAACATTTATATTTGGCACAAGGAATAAATGAAGTCTTATGCGGGAGAGCATGTAGGGGTTCACTCTTTCACATACTTTAACTACTTTAATTTTTTAAGTTTTCTTTACATACTGTGCTTTTGATGTATGTTCATCACCTACATAATTCAATTCTGAGACTGTATTACTTTGAGGAGAAGGGCACACTACGACAGCACAATGAACACTGCCAAATCTGCATAGCTTGTCAATCATGTGTCATTAGCATGCCATGTCACAGACAACAGACATGTCAATCACTTTTGCCATGCCCATTTCTGCGCAGAATGGCCAGTAGGGTAGTGTTGTAAAACAAAGTCTATTTTACTGTGCACATTTTAAGAATTGGATAGCTTGGCCTAAGCTCTGGATTGATGTGTGCTTTTATT
The DNA here is from genome assembly GCF_019279795.1 of Protopterus annectens. Taxonomy (NCBI): domain Eukaryota; kingdom Metazoa; phylum Chordata; order Ceratodontiformes; family Protopteridae; genus Protopterus; species Protopterus annectens. Next base: position 1,104,705,169 of record NC_056733.1, read on the forward strand.
TTAGAAATAATTCTAAGTAAATGTTACTCAGAAGTGAACAGAAGCTAAATACCTTTTAATTATACATTGTTACTATTAGCAACCAACCTTACTTCAAACAACGTTACTTTAAACAGCATTACTGAACGATCCTTAATGAATGTGGAATATCGCCCTCTTCTAAAATGTGTTTTACTGTAACTGAAGTTGAAGCGATCGGTTTTTAAACATCTTTAGTTCATGAAGATATGTCTTTTATTGTTTAATGCAGAATAAATGTTCATAGTTATTTAATCGTAAGATTATAGCTGTGATTTTTTATGTTTTAGGTTTTGAAACTGGCAATACAGTATTTAGAATTCGTTTTGAAATATTTAGATTATATAGAATTGCGGTCGTTGACTATTTTAGTGATAGCATTATAAAAAATATTTTATATGCTTGAATGCATTTCCTATATATTTGAATGCATTTTTTATATACTTGAATGCGCTTTTGCGCATTTTTGTATAATAATGTTGAAATTCTTATGATTTTGAACACATTATAGTTAGATACTGTGTTTTGTTACTTTTTGAAGCATTTACACATCTTTTAATATAACATTATTCAGCGCAGAATGCTATGCTGACTATATGACAGTTTTTTCTTTAAATGTTAATTGTTAATTGTTGTGTTTAAATTAATCAATTTGGTCTAATTTGATTCTGGTTTATGGTATTTATACTTTGTTTGTGGGGTCATTCATTGTCTGAGGAAGCGTGGTTGCATACCCACTATTATATGGATTAAAGGACTTTTTATTCTACTTTTTTACGTTTATTTGCTTGCTTTATGGATTACTGATTGTGTCCTATTTTATTATCTGGCTGCATCGTGGTAGAGATCAGGTTACTGTGTTTTACTACTAAGTGAACAGACATATGAGAGAACAGTTTTAGTGGCATACCAGGCTGTGATTTTATTTGATGTCTATTGTCACGCAAAGTTGACTAGTTGAATCGAACCAAGCTAGAAATGTGAGACTCTAGCCCACTGAAGGAGGGGAGATGGGAGGAGTAACTTGGCTTGAAATTGAAACTTGCAAAACTGCTCTTTGTTAAAAGTCTTTTTATCTCAGTATTTTGTTGACACTTTTGCAGAATTTTTTCAGAGAATGTGTAGTATCTCAGTAGGAACAACATTTGTAAAACTCAGTGCAGACCAGTCAATAACACATGAGCTGCAGACTCACAAACTTGGCAGTTTTTTCAGATGTTCCATTCTAAGTGAATGAAAGTCTAGTCTGACAACAAATGGTAGGGCTATTTATTCTCACAATCTGTGCATTATAGCTTTCAAAAGGAATCAGGATGTCTGCCCACATGAGGGCAGGGAAGGATAAAAATAAAATATAATTAGGAACGAATATTTATTTTGCTGCAGGCAACTTTGGGAGGTGCAGTAAATCATGGCAAGATAAAAAATATATGTTTTTTCATCATTTGCCCCTAGTAGTCCTTTACATTCCATACTGGCATATTTAAGTGTAGTCTTGAGGTAGGAGAATGGGAATTTCTTTCAGCTTTTCATTATTATCTTCTTTTATTACACAATTTATTAATACAAGAGTTACAGCAGACAGATTCACCCCTGAACTTACTATTATTGAAGGTTGACAGGTTCTGAGTTTTCTATTCAGCTGTCAAGGTGCATGCTGGTAAAGGTTAGAAGTGAATTTGACAGCCCTCTCAATTGGGTCCATTTATTGTATGGGTATTTAACAAGTTAAAGTAGGCGTCTTCTGGAGAAGTCCCTGGAAATGGTTCCATTTGGTGGTGGGGGTGTCACTACCAGGCCTGACAGAGAAAATGACTGAGTTGTGGTCAGATTTAACCAGGGATGAGGCAATACAAGGCAGTGTAGGGACAAGGGCTAAATTTGTAAGTGCTCTAATAATATTAGAGCCTCTAGTCAGTAATTTTGCAGTTTATCCCATTGAATTGATATTAACAAATTCTAGGAAATACGGAACATATCCAGTTTAAGATGTTTAAGTGTGCCAGTTGATGCTTGAGTAATTAAAGTCCACTAACAAAAGGCTATTTGGTATTAGCCAAGTCTTAAAGTCAGTTATCCTGCCTTGGTATCTTGGATCATTTTTGGCAAAGACAAGATACAACTCAAGACCTGTGTCCTTCTGTCTGTAATACATGTATAGTAAGTTCCATCATGTTTATGGGCTGATCCTGTAATTGGCCATTCGATGATCAGTGCTCTAACTGGGTAACCAACATGTAAACAAATAAAATAAAATATTCTTCTGGGTACAGTGCCTCAGGTCCTTTGATCCAACCACTAGGTTGTATCCATATGTGTCTGGTTTAAGGGACCCTGGCACTGGACAAGCAGCTTACAGCCTTTCTATTCTTGTTCATTCTGATAAGTATGGAGTCTCTATACCTAAGCATAGAATCACCTATGATCAAAGAATTCCCTGTGTAGAAACAGTTAGTGGGTCTTATGAGTTAAGTATGCTTCCCTGGTGACGCTTGGATAAGCTGTGTGGATTTGCAGTATATCTATGTGGAAGAGTAGGGGATGTCTTGTGTGCTGGTGGGCTTTATTGTGCATTCACAAAGGCTTTGGCAAATCTTTCTTTTACAGCCTCTGCATAACAAAACTTCCAATTGTCCATCCCTCACCTCCCTGTTTACTCTCCATAAGCCCTCCCGACAACTCAGATTGAAAATCAATTCCTTCTAAAAGTGCAAATACCCAATCTAGCAGTTGGTCAATCTCTCTACTCATGTACCGTTGCTAAAACTTGGAATTCCCTACCCAGCTCTATCAGAACTATTTCCAATCACATATCCTTCAAAGAGTCTCTAAAACAACATTTCTTAGCCCTATGGCAATGCACATGTGGCTACGACTACAGAGGATCTTCCCTCACCTGATCTCACTAACTTTTTTCTCCTCTCTACTTAACAGTTATGCAACTGTCTCTTGATGTCTTCACTCTACAGTATCCAAAGCAGATGATATATTGTACTTTGCATATTTTGTATATAATGTTTACTGCCTTTGTTATTCTAGCTAGAAATTTCTGATAAGAGTGTGGGCCTGTTTTTAAGTTGTTATCTCTCTATGTAATGTAGAACATGTGACTGCATTTAAATTTCTTTTGTATGTGGAGCTTTTCTCCTTGGGCCACCACTGAAAATGGGCACTTTTTGGCCCAGTGGACCATCCCGGTAAATAAATGCAAATAAATAAATAAAATAAATAAATAAATATGTTATGGGCCTAGTTGTGTATTATAACTGCCATGGTGCTGTGGAGATATGATGCTTAGTGACAGTTGGCTGATGCAATTCATTTGTCACCATATTTCTTAAATATTTGCATCTCTCTCTCAGATTATACTATTAGTTGATAGAAGCAGTGAACAGCTGGTAGATCTATAGATAGTTACTAGGCTTGCAGTTCAGAGGACCATTGAAAAGCCTAGCTCAAATTCTGAGTTGCTCCTAAGCACTGCCTGGTTAAGTGACTTGCTCTAGGTTATACAGTAGGCAAATGAGGGCTGATGGACTCAAACCCTGTACCACAGGAACTACAGCTCACAACTTTAACACACTGCATCAATAGGTAATGAGAAGACAGTTGGTATACTGCTTTTAAACATCTATGCCACAGATGTGGGGAGAGTAGACTGCTGAGCCATGTTCCAAGAAGGTTTGTACTCAAAGGGTAGAGAGAGAGAGAGAGAGAGAGAGAGAGAGAGAGAGAGAGAGATGAATGTATGGATGAAGTATTTAGGGTGATAATCTGACATTAGCTTAGATGCTAGCTAATCTAGTAGTACTTGGTAAAAAGACAGAATTAGATAGGATGTGTCAAGTTGCTGAACAGTTTATTTCCAAATGCCATTTGGTAAAAGTAAATCGTGCAAAAATTACTTTAGATAATTGTGGAGGGTACGCATTTCTCCACACAGAAGGTCTTTGGCTAACGAAGTTCGCAGATGACTGCAAACTAGGAGCCATAATCAAAACTCCTAATGATGTGGACATCCTACAAAAGGGTCTTGCTGAGACAGATGCCTGATGTCAAAGCAATGGTCTCAAACTCAATGCCAAAAAGTGCACTGTCATCCCCTTTGGTAAAAACTCTGTACCCATGAACTACCACATACGCGGTAGTCTACTTAACACCGAAAGTGTGATAAGGGACCTTGGGAAGCAGGTGGATAGTAGTCTCAACTTTGATAATCACATCTCCACAGTAGTCAGGAAATCCTTCTGCATGGCACACCATCACAAAAGGTTTCTCATCCAGGAAAAAAGGTCATTGTTCCCCTCTACTCATTACTCATTAGCCCCATTATAGAACACAGCGCCCCTTTTGGTATGTACCTCACAAGACATCTACAGCAACTGGAAAGGCCGCAGAAATACCTCACAAAGAACAGTGGACATTCTACAAAGGGGTCTCACTGAGTCTGATGCTTGGTGTCAAAGTCATGGCCTCAAGCTAAATGCCAAGAAGTGCATTGTCATCCCCTTTGGGAAAAACACTGTACCCATGAACTACCACATAGGCGGTAGCCTACTAAACACTGAAAGTGTGATAAGAGACCTTGGGACGCAGGTGGATAGTAGACTCTTCTTTGATAATCACATCGCTACAGTAGCCACCTTCTACATGGCACACCTCATCACAAAGGGGTTCCCCTCCAGAAAAAAAGAGGTCATTGTTCCTCTCTACTCATCCCTCATCAGACCCATTATAGAGTACAACACCCCATTTGGCATATACCTCACAAGACATCTACAACAACTAGAAAGGCCACAGAAATATCTCACTAAGAGGATTACCGGCCTCAAACAGATTCCATATGCAGACCATCTTAAAAAACTCCAGCTGTACTCCGTTGCTTATTGCCTACTCAGAGGCATCCTCTGCCTAACATACAAAGTCATGTCAAACCCAGATATGTTGGACATACTACACTTAAAGAAACCCCAAGCCCTCCGAGCCACATGCTGCAGGGACCTAAACCTTGCCACCACAATAAACAGAACATGCTGGAGGGACAGATTCCTATCCTAGAGACTTCCCATGCTCTGAAACAGACTACCCGTTCATGTCAAGCAAAGCTCCTCATTAGCCCTCTTTAAGAAAAATCTCAACAATTGGATGGGAAATAGGAAATTCTCCCCAGGGATCACTTCTGTGGCTCTGCTAGACAGGGGCACAGGAAAATAACTTTCTTGGGTGGCGAAAGCCAGGGAACTTTTTTGGCTAGGCTTATACAGGCCCCAAGGCTGATAGCCTAGTACCTACCTATGAACCTATGAACAGCAACAGTCATAGAGCAGTAGCAGCTTGCAGGGATTAAGCCTTTAAAGTTCTTGGCCCATAAGGGACTGAATCCGCAAATTATTAGCACCATGCTCTAATCAACTGTACAAACCAACAATCTCTCCAGCTGGGTTTGTAATGATTTACATAAACAGATTGAGTAAGTAATGATTTACTTAAACAGATATCTGTTTTGCTAGTGCCTGCTTTTTCTGGTTCATCTTGTAGAGTTCAGAATTTTGCTTGTCACTTTGTTTTACAGTCACTACAAGCCACAGTTTTCATTCAGAGCTGTCAGTTTTTCATGCCCTTGTTTCATCCCCTATCTCCATGGAACCTACCAGCTGTTTCCTCTGCCCATAACCAGCCAGCCTATTTATTCTATTGGAGGACGAGAGCCATGCATCCCCAAGTTAGGCATATGACCTATGGTCTTTTTGTTTCTGTCTGGAGAACTTCAGCAGATCATCAGTTTACCTATGGTGAGAGTCAAGTGGTAGGGAGCAGGCCAGCCACAGACCCTGGGGCAGGAGCTTACCCTTCCCTTTGGGCTGATCTCCATAGTGGCTCCCTTCAGATCACCTGGTGCTGCCTATTGGCAACCATGTACACATTAATATTTATCAATCAGGAATTGTATGTGACCTAAACTGTTGGAAGTATACAATACAGTAATGTAAGGTTCTCTTACAAATGTGGGGGGAGGGACTCAATAATAGAGCTCAATATCCCCAGACAAAGCGTATAAATGACAGATACAGTGACAATTTATGTTAGATATCTAGATCATAAAATAATCAGAGTGAGGAGTAAGGCTATGAAGCACACAAATATTTGTTCTGGTATATGTAAACTAAGAGAATGTGAGGCACTATGCACTTATTTTGAAGCATTATCGGAGAGCAGATGGGAGGAACATCTTACAACACTTAGTCTGTATATCTTTCATTTATTATAGTGGGAAGCCTGGAAGAAGAAATGATATAATGTTTGTGTACAGTACTGGAAAGAATAACAATAGATTAGACAAGTCAAAAAGGAAAATTTAAAAACATTGAACTGAATAACAAGTTTGAAGATATCCAAAATGACATCTATGGCATAAAACAGAGAATTATAACTTATTATGATTAAAGGGGCCAAGAGGTGATAGCATGCAGAAGTGTAGAATGTACAGATCAGTAAAGATGGTACCTCTCTTTTTAGGGGATTCTGAGAGAAACTACAGAATATTTAATAGATGAGAAAGGATATAAACAAGCTGCTAGCACACACACACACACACACACACACACACACACACACACACACACACACACACACACACACACACACACACGCACACATACACTGAAATACACTCACGCATGCACACACACACACACACACACACACACACACACACTGAAATACACACACACACACACACACACACACACACACACACACACACACACACACACACACACACACACACACACACACACACGCACACATAATCATAATACATACATATAATGAAAGAAGGGCTGGTACAGCAAATGTGATAAGAGTTTGGAGGCTGTGAAAGTTTTATACTGCAACAGGACTTTTTTCAGGAAGATGTCGACTGCTTGATATAACCATTTACTGTATGTTAAATAGGTTTTGTTTTGGGTAAAAACAGAAAACTATTGACTTTAAAGGTGACTGGGATAGTATTCTCATACTATAAAGATGAATAAAAATGCGCAGATATTTTTAGCTGTACTTAATGAACTTTAATTGGAAGGTACAGGCAGAGAGGAATAAGTGATAGAGATTATGAAGTTATAAGGACAGAAAGAGAATGGAATTTTGCAGACCAATTATGCTATTAAACAATTTTTCTTTTAACAAAGGGACTTCGTGAAGAAGCATGCCTGGGGAAAGTCTTCTGCAACTTATTCCGCTTTAAACTAAGAGGTTTGTTTGTTTATTTATTTATTTACATATGGTAAATGAGATAGAATGCTGATCTTAGTGGACTATTTTTAGGTGTAGCCTGTGGTATGCATCAGCCAATATGAACAATAATTTGAAAACACTGAAAGTTGACAATCATATCATTAACTAGATACAAGTAAACAATGGCCATGCAAAAGAAATAAAGTCCAGAAATCACAAATCAAGGAAACGTTACAGTCATGGCATTATTTAGATAAATGTAACCAATGAGTATGCAAAGTGAGAAACAAAAGCACAGAAGGTGCCACAGTAAAATAATTTCTAGCATATAAAGCCTTTTGCAGTAAACTTAGATACAGGATATGAGTTCTAGATTTAGTGTGTGGAGATGGTAGGACCGAGGTTGATAGGAGAGTAAGCTTACCATAGCGAGAGGTCAAGTAGTTGTGGAAGACCCTGAATATAGCCAAACATTGAAATGGATATAACTGGACAGCTAGAAATGAAGAGATGAAATGAAATTAGGAGTAGAGGGAGCGGTATTATAAGGTAGTAGGAAGTATAACTATGGAAACTCAACTATGAGCGGCTCAGAGCGACTAAAGGCTGTTAGGAACGTAAGAAGAACGTGAAGGGAGTGGTATGCAGGCGATAGGTGATACTGTTATCCTGAAGACATTTACACTGAGCATGCTCAAACAAGTAATATTTAGTTCAGAATGAAAGTCATTGAGCATTCAGATGACTCTAACTATGGATAGGATGGACTGCCATATTGTAGGGGAAGAATTGAGAAGGAGCAGATATTTGTGTGGCATTTGCTCAGGGGAGCTTGAAGGGTGAGGCCTGTTTATTTATTTATTTATTTAAGCACTGCTCAAATTTGATGATTTGCAGGCTCAGCCTTGATTATATACATAGTAACAACAGTAAAGTAAGGTTAAAGATATAACTAAATTATACACTATAGTGACATAACATAACATAGCATAACATAACCTAACAGATCATAACATTACATAGATGTAAAAAGAATTACATATAGTTACAAGAAAGTTTAAAAAGAAGGAGGATCATTACTATACAGTGAATAATACAGGTGTTAATAGGTGAAGTCAATCTGATTCCCTTATCGAACTGGTAGCCATCTATTAGTATTAGAGATCTTAAATTGTAGGGGATATTTTTCCGATCAAGTTTGCTGGCAAAGAAGGGAATGACTCTAGGCTGACCGCTTTGCATATGAGCAATTCTAGATGAAGATGTATCTTTTCTTGAACTGGCGACCATTTATCTTTGAACTTTTAGCTTCGAACTACATGGAACAGCAGTGTTCACTGAGTGGAGAACGGTAACAAATATACATACATTGAAGTGACTTGAATTGAAGATGCAGTCTATTTGGAGATAGCAGCTATTAGTGGAAGCCCATATTCTAACAGAGGGAGAAGTGCTCCTTTCCCCTGTTGCTGTTTTGGCATATGGGGATAGAAGGTGTGACATTTTCTGTTCCAGCCTAGTATGTGATTTACTATGGCCTATGTAGTTAGGATGCAGTATCAAACATTTACAGATCCATTTCACCAGATGTCAAGAAATCCGAGGTGCTCAACTGTTTCTATGGATTCTGCTTTGCTGAGTTCAATAGACAAGTTTTGCTGGATTTTTGATTGCTTATGTTCTGTTGCTGTTTTGTTATGAGATTGTTCCTTTGCAGGCAGCTGTACACAGGTAGTAGGTCCTGTCCCAAATTGTTTTTTTTTTTTTCAAGAGAGGATCCCCCACTGTAAATGACCGCATCATCTGCATAAAGGATTTTCGGGAGGTGTTAATAGAAAGGCACATTTGTTAATGAATAGGGAGACTAAAAGTGGGGATAAGATTGAGCCTTGCGGCATACCTTTGTACAATGGTGCTACGGGAGACAGGGTGGAGACGTTAGACATTAAATTGTCTGTTCTAGAGAAAGGAACTAAACCACTCCAGAGCACTGGTACTGATGTTAGACGATGAAAACTGTGTTGATTAAATAAAATGCTTTTGTGAGGTCAATAACAAGACTGATAATGAGAGGGGCTTTGTTCAGGTTCAGTAAAAGGTCATCAGTTAATGTGTAGAGTGTCCTTGGTAGTGAGTGGTTTAGAAGTCTGGGGCAGAGGTTTAACTATGTCTGCTTTCCATTCATTGAGCATAACATTAGTTGAGTAGGAAAGGTGGTAGAGGTGTTTAAGGATATGAATGATGTAGTCCTGATAGAGAGAAATGAGCCAAGGATGGAGGCCATCTGCTCCTAGAGGGACATCATACGAGTATTTCAATATCCTTGGTCTGAGCAAAAGTCTCAAGTTGTATTAGTGGATGTTGGGGTGCTGTGGAAGAGATGGGGAGAGATGAGAATTCATCTAGATAGTCCACTGTTGTTAGAGAGCCTGGGAATATGTGATGCAATCAGTAATAGACTGGTCTTTAGCTGTGCTATGCCCTTTTGTTTTATTTAATAGAGACCAGAAAATTATGGATTGAGCTTTGACTGGCTCATATGAAACTGGCTTTGTGTTATCTAGTTGCCTTTTTAGTCAGATTACTCAAAACTGTACAGATTTGCCTACTACAGGTTCATAGGTAAGTACTAGGCTAACTGCCCTTGCAGGCCATTTTTACGCCTGGCCAACTTCCCTTTTTGTGCTTGAAATAACTTACCTCATTTGGTTATAGACTGGTCTTACCTACATGGTCAATAATTACCCCTAATAAGAATAAATGGGATCATACCACAGGTAATTTGAGGGACCCATGCATGAGATAAAGCATTTAGTAATTGCATTTGTCCATTAGCAGCACTGGGGCAGTTCTGGGGCAAATTTTCTATTTCCCATCCACAGATCTAACTTGCACTTGAAATATGACAGGGATGAACTTTCTTTTATGTGGATGGGGAGTCTGTTCCATAGCAGTCGTATTCTCTGAAATACACCCATCCCCCAAAACCATTCTGTTGATGTTGCAGAAGAGGTTTTATTCCCTAGATATAGAGTTTCCGATACTATTTGACTTGTTGATGTGCAGTAAATCCATCAGTAATGGGTTGGAGGATGCCTTGGATGTCAGACACAGGTCACCTCTTAGCAGTCTGTAGGATACAAAGTAAGATGAAGATGTGTCTTTTCTTGAACTGGAGACCATTTATCTTTGAACTTTTAGCTTTGAACTACATGGAACAGCAGTGTTCACTGAGTAGTGACAGGACTTTGAGTCAGTCCATGTAGGACATGTTGTTTAGGCCTTATATAAATTTAGTAAGGTATCCCTGTGGGCATTCCATTTGTTGTATGAGTCTGAACAGATACATGCCAAGGGGGGCATTATATTCAATGACTGGCCTAATGAGGGCTGAGTAACTGGGGATAATGACATCCCGGGGTCTAGACACAATCCCTTTGTTTATAAGCTGTGCAATATAGTAGGACTTCCATGCAACAATATACCCATGTTGGTCAAAAATTAGGTCACTGTCTACACAGGTTCCCAAATCCTGAACAACCGGGTCAGCTCTTAGGGGCATATTTTCAATGTGATAGTTCTTTGGGGTAGATGACTAGCCAAAGGATACAATAATACATTTTTTTGTATTTAGTTTTAGACCATGATTTTGACACCAGTTATTTATTTCAGACAAACATTGTTGCAAGATGGCCAAGTCATTTGGGGATTCAATGACTGCTCCTAGCTTGCAGTCATCTGCAAACTTAGTCAGCTCAGAGCCTTTTGATATTTTACTTCAGAAAAAAAAATGTACCAACCAGGAAAGGTCCCAGCACAGAACTCTGGGGGATTCCACTGGTGACTGGTCACTTTCTGGAGTTAACTTCCCCTGTTTTGATTATCTGCATCCTATCTGTGAGCCAGTTGGCAATCCAGTGAGTGACACAGGGTTTTATTCACAGTTTATTTAGCGTCTATACTATGCCTGAGTGGGGAATTGTGTCAAACGTTTTGACCAGATCGAAGTATGTGATGTGTACCATTTTGCCTTAATCCATTGCTTTGGTGACCTTTTAAAAAATACACCAGATTGAGTAAGCATGACTTGCCCTTGATAAATCCAAACAGAAATGGATCTAGTGTTTGGTTCCCTATGTCTTGATTGATTAATTCCATGATAAGTTTTTCTATGGCTTTGCATATGAGGCTGGTCTGACTTATGGATCTGTAATTGCCTGGGTCTGTGAAGGTCCTCCCATATGCAGGGGAATAAATGTAGCTGTTCTCCATTCTCTTAGTACAAAACCTGTATGGAGGTTGAGATTGAGCAGTGTTGTTAGTGGTGTGGACAAATCGTACTTTATGCTATTGAAAATGCATCCAGGGATATTGTCAGGACCCATCGATGCAGCACTCTTAGCTTTTACTAGCACTTTTAGGACTTGGTCTTGTGTGAGAGCTGGAGGTGAGCCAGTTTCAGGTATATATTGAGAGACAGATGTCAGGAGAGAAAGGGGTAAAGTTAGAGTTAAATTTATCAGCCAGTAGGTTAGCTATATCTTCAGTCTCAGTGTAGGTAACATTATTCACGATCAGCTGAGCGCATTGCATAATCCACTGAAGGGAAAGTTCTCCATTGACACAAGGGTTTATCTTTCTGTTTGAAAAGGGATTTTATGTTCTTCAGTAATCCATTGTTTACTATACTGGAATACGAGTCTTGAGATATTGGTGAGGTATTTATCTTGGTGTTGTAGCAGATTATGGGTAAGAATGGTGGCTATGATAGAAGAGTCATGCATGGCTAAAATGGTCTCCCTGTTTTTTCTTTTGGGGGGGGTCATTATGGATGGCCTTGATACTTTATTTAGACAATCACTCCTGGTGTAGTTTAGGATCTTAGGATCATAGGAATTACAATGCAGATTAGTCTAAAACACTGTTTATACTTTGTCAGTGCCTGCCCTTATGCTGTAACTCCCATAAGTTCATAGGTTCTCTAGATATTTGTGTTCGTGCACCAGCAGTGACTTGCTGTATGTGGTATGTTCCTTTTTCTCCATGGCTGAGCTAATGTGGAGTTAACTAATTTACGTAAAGGGGTATAAGGGAAAAGCCCTTCCCATAACAGTGTAGGGGCTTGTCCCCTGCAAAAAGAAAGTAATATTGAAGGAGTATTTTTGTATATGAAATTTTCTATGAAATGTGATCCAAAGAAATGTGATTTCAATTTTTTTCAGTGAATTGTGATTAGATTAAAAGACAATTAGATGAAATGTCATACACTTATTGTTACACATTCTCTAGGTTCAAGGACATCATTATCCCACTGTAAGCAGCCCTAATGTAGAGTGTAATGCCCTCTTTGGCATGTATCTGACCACAGACATCAAGTTACTAGAAAAGCCCCATTAATAAGATTACAAGCCTACAGACCCTGGGCTACCAAGAGAAACTTGAAATCCAATCCTGATTCTTAGTCTGTCATTGGCTATTACATGGAAACCTGTCTTGCATTCTGGGCCATTAGGGACCCAGCCTTCCTTAATCTCTTGCAGCTCCGCAATACCAAAGTCTCCACAAATACCAGAACTAAGGGCGTAGTTCTCCATCAACATATAAATTAAACATGCTAGAGGCACACATTTCTTACCCAATGTTTATCCCATCTCTGGAATAAATTCCCCTTTTATGTTAAACTAAATGGCAACCTCGTATCCTTCAAATCATTCTTTAATGATTGGCTGGGTACCTGAAAACTCATTCCTGATCTGACTTTCTTTGTCTTTTCAGAGATGGGGATGCAACATAAGGGAGGCTACTGGCAAGGAGCAGTCTCCGTGACTCACTTGTTTTGAAATCCTTGATTCTTATGAGGGAGAATGCGTTTGGGCAGTGGTCAATAATTAAGAGGTAATATGATGAGGGTTGTGATTTATTTAGAGATGTATGTTATTACTTGGTCTAGAGGGGAGAAATTTCCTGTGTTGAAGTTTGGCCTAGTACCATTTTTGACTATATTAATTTGGCTGTTTGAAGTAAGAAAGTTGTGAATATTTACATTTATTGGGTTAAGAAGATTTATGTTGAAGTCACTAAGTATTATGATTTTGTTTGTAGGATTTGTTATTTTTAGAATGTTGTTGAGTCTAGAAAAATGGGAGTGGGTTGCTGGGGGAGCACTGTTAGAGTGAGAGACTACCAGCTATCATTTTGAAAGGCAACTGCTATCTGGTTGAATGGTCATTTTGAGAAAGGTTTTAATGTTTGGAGGTTAGCTGTATATCTTCCCCAATAAGTAAAACAACTTCTTTCCCCTATCTTGATACCTGGTCTAATACTGAAAAGTTATTTGTAGCCTTTTAGGTAAAATAATAAATCGAGGTGCTTGACTTAAGTCAGAATTCAGTGCTGTCAAGAATGTTTGTTTTTTAAGTTGAGAGGAATGAATGGATTTGTTCTAGTTTGTTCAAGATATTGCCAGTATTAATGAGGGCCACTTTGATATGTGAGTTTTGTCAACTGACTAGCATGCATTGGGGTCTAGGTTCTGCTTTACAAAATTTTGATGATGAAGGATGTGGATTAGGGTAGTGAGGTGAATGGACTATCGTAGGAACTTGAAGGGGTGGAGAGTTGTCTATGCCTAAGGGAGTTCTTTTTTTTTTTGGTGTTCAGATACGCAAGATACTTGTAGTGGGGTACAAACGCAGATGGAGCGTTGAAGGTGGTACATGATGGAAACAAAAAGGGGATATGAGAGTGGTGAAGACAGATAATGTGATGGACAAAAGTCTGAAGTGTTCTACATAAAGATATGAACTGACTGTAAGGTTTCAGTGGATAGGGGAAGTGGGCAGGCGATTGAAAGTAGAAATGATAGGAGATGAATCTTCATTTTAGAATACTGAGCAGGATAAGCTAGTTGAACTGCAAGTATTAATGAAGAGTGAGCTGTGTAGGGAGGAGCAGAATGGTGCCTGGACATCTGATGAGTGGAGGGGGGAGGATTGGTTGTGAAAGGTAGGAGGGGGTGTGATGGTATGTGAAATATGGGGAAGTGAGTCTATTAATTGAAAAGTAAGTTTTAAGCTAATTGAACAGTCTATTGTGCAAGGGGGAAGGATGTAATATTCTTAAATCAGGGAACAAGGTGGGATGAGCAAGTAATAGAGACAGCTAAGCAGGTAATAAAATAATTAAGGTCACAGTTGGTAGAGCTGTACATGATGAAGGTAGAATGTAGATTAAATTCAAGTTATGAGTCGGAGAATTTTGTTGGGAAACATGAATGTCAGTGGAGTATATTGTTAATGGGTGCCTTCAAGAGATAAAAGGTAAGTCAGATATGATTGAAATACAATCCCATGATATAGGCTAGGATATCTGTACAGGAAAATCAATTATTTCTGTATGCATTGAGGAGAACATAGTACATCTTTAAGTGGGTTTGATGCGGGATGGAAAATGGGCATAGATATGAGTACTTGAATGTGTTGCCCTTTGGGGTGATGCTGGAATGAAGGTAGGATGAGACTAAAGTGAGTCCCTGTGTCAGCATGAATAAATTGTTCTGTATGTGCATAGCTGAAGGACGACACTGAGATGCTTAGGTGAGCAGTGCCCAAGAGTTGTGTTAACAATGTTATCTAACAAAGGGTAGAGGAGCAAAAGTATAGAAATGTTAAATTGGGCAATTAAATGGATTGGAAGATAATACAAACAGAGAGTAAAGACCATGGGATGGCAAGTAAAAAAATAGTGCCTCTGGTCATGGTAAGAGATCCATAGACTACATGTTTAGGGGAGGACAACTCACAAGGTAGGCAAGGAAGCAGAAGCCACTCCCCTGCACATACAAGCCAGTTATTACAGAAAAAATACACTGAGGTGTGCCCCTACATAAACAGCATGTAGCCAAGCTGACAGTAAGTCTCTCAGTGCCCTAGTTGTATTGTTGTAGAGAATTTCAATTGAGTGGGAACCTCAGATATAGACAGGAGCTTAAGGGTCGTGTATTGGATCCCAGGAAAACTGCAAAACCAGTAGCTACAAGTTAAAAAAGAGAAAGAAAAAAAAAATGTAGAAAAAAATGGGGTATTGAGGGAGGAGAACAAAAGGAATAAAAAAATCCTTATTAAATCCAACAGCAGAACCAGACAAAAAGGGGACAAATTTAGAGTGGGTAAGAAGGATGACTAAATCCTTAGCAGGGGGAACAGAGGCTTCAACAGAGCAATTATACTGTATGCAGAGAGTCCATATTATGTCCTTATATATATATATATATATATATATATATATATATATATATTTAAAAATTGGGGGGGGCAGGGGGTAAAAAAAAGAAAAAAAAAAACAATTTGCTGAACTGCATTTGTGGATGCATGCGAAGTAATTAATCATCACCGCGGACATAATAATATAAACCATTATGGTGTTCTGGAAAAGAAAAAGGGAGGGGCTGCAACCTAACTGTAGAGAAATATATGGCAGCTGTGCCACCCACAATTACTGTCATCACATTAAACTTGCCAGGAATCCTCCATGATGAAGATGAAATAATTGAAATTTCTTTATTAGTGAAGAATGTCCTTTTATGGCTGAATGGCAAGACTCATTAAAAAAAAAAAGACTTACTGATGACGAGTTTATAAATGAGCAACAAAATGAAAAATATCTCCCAGTGTCGGGAGAGTCTGACAGAAAATGAACTGGTATACGAATCTTGGTGATTCTACCGTACCATGATAAATATGACATAGACTTAACCATATGAGAAGAAATTCTCACTGGCTGATTGGCTTTAGTAGATCCTCACTATCAATATAACATGCATATCAATGAGTAACCACAATAAAGGAGAAAAAGGTGCATTTGCAGCTTAAAAAACAGTTATCCACATCTTAATGGAACTCCAGAAGACAGGAAACAGTTGATGGGCTTAACACAGTTTTAATGCAGTAAGAAAGCACACACATAAACAATACTCTTTGAAAATATGAGAGATGTTGTTTTAACAATTATTGATGCAAGCAGTAATAGGATTCATTTTACATTATGAATTGTATTAAAAATCATTTTTAAAGTGAAGAATTGTTGTTTTAAATGAAGTTATTTATGTTAGTGCAGGTGAAAAGGATGATGGGTAACGTCTATGAAATGGAACTTTTAGGGCTATACTGTTTTTATTGGTGATTTTGTATTTAATTGAAGTATTTAAGGCAGTTAATTTAGTTTTTCAATTGTATCTGATGAAGTTGAGGATGAAAACGTATTTTCAAGGAGTATCGTTTATGTGTGTGTTTTCTTACTGCATTAAAACTGTGTTAAGCCCATCAACTGTTTCCTGTCTTCTGGAGTTCCACTGAAGTGTTGATAACTGTTTTTTATGGGGTCTATATCAGAACGACAAAAGATGAATTTGGCGAACACTAGAAAATCGACACATAAACGTCGATCTATGAAAAGAGCGAAGGATGGAAGTGCAGAAAGACACAACGGCGAACAGATTTCCCTGGCCAGCAGGAGGATTGTGGGGATGAGGAAATATATCCATTTCCCCACTGTAGAGTGGTCTCGGAGTTGGTATATATAACTAGGGGGGTGTGGGGGATGTAGGGGGGCTTGCCCCCTGCAAAAACATTTATAAAAGTGTTTTCGTTGTGTTTAATTTGGTTTTACTTACCTGTATGGTGCTGTTGCTTCCGGAAATCTGTTTGGCGTTGTGCCTTTCGGTGTTTCCGTCCTTCGCTCTTTCCGTAGATCGACGTTTATGTGTCAATCTTCCAGCGTTCACCGAATTCATCTTTCGTGCTTATAATATAGACCCTTTTTTATGCATATCAATGAGGTAATGTTTTAAGTGGCTTTAATGAGACTTTTGAAATTACTGAATTTGTGTGCATCCTTAATGACATCATAACACCCATTAGACTGAACTCTTGTCAACAGAATAGTGTGCATCATTAATGACATCATAACACCTATTAGACTGAACTCTTGTCAATATAATAATGATGTTCCACAGTTTCAATAAAGAAATTTAGCAAAGTCTTTCTACTAATTGTTAGGCTTTATTAAAATCAGTCCTACGTGAGTAAGAGTGTGTTTTGTTATAATGTTTATCTGTGAGCTGATAATTAATGTCACCATGACTGAAAAATATAAACTATGAAATATACATTTAGATGGCACGTACGAACAGTGCTGTCCTTTATTAAATGCTTAAGCTGCAGGTTCTGTTTATTAATTAATTTATTTATGCATATAAGTATGTACAAATGTTGTTACTATTGTTAACTGGGGGAGTGAGTTGGTTAGTGTCCCGTTTCAGCCACAACGCAGTCAATAAGGTAATAACAAATGTACACAGAATCACAAGGACACCATAGAAGAAAAGTGCAGCGGGATATCTAGCAATTTCATACAGAGGTACAACTTACATATTTACATACCAAGCAACATATGAATTATGATTTACATACAGAAGTGGTTGATGAGCAGTTTGGATTCAGATCAGAATGCAGCACAACTGACCCAATGCTTGCAGTGAGACAGACAGTTAAGAAGAAACTAGAGATGATGAAAGTGTTCAACTGGGCATTCCTAGACTTGGAGAAAACATATAACAAGTTCCCAAGAAAGCTGATTTGGGCAGTCCTGCAGTGGTTCAAAGTCCCAGAACACTGGTAGAGTTAGTGCAAGCTATGTACTAGGATTCAATAACTCAAGTACAAACAGTGTTCATTTTCACAGAGGGGTTCCCAGTGGGAGTGGGTGTGCATCATGTTTCATCTCTGAGCCCACTGATGTTCATATTGGTGAAGGACTACATTAGGAGACAGGCTGAAGGGGGCAGATCAA
Organism: Protopterus annectens; assembly: GCF_019279795.1. Lineage (NCBI taxonomy): Eukaryota > Metazoa > Chordata > Ceratodontiformes > Protopteridae > Protopterus > Protopterus annectens. The sequence continues at coordinate 1,104,723,271 of NC_056733.1, forward strand.
AAAAGTTGTTGTATGCAGACAATGTGGCATTACAGGCAGACCCTAAACAAAAACTTTAGCAAAGTGTATGGGAATGCAATGCAAAATGGAAGGCACATGAGATAAAATTGAGTACAGACAGGACAGTGGTCATGGTAGCAAATGGAAATCAGAAGAAGCTGAGACTGTAGGTAGAAGGGAAGATAGCAGAACAGGTTAACAGCTTCAAGTACCTGGGAGGGCTGCTTGAGGAGAAGGGAAGTCTGAATGAAGAGGTCAAAGTTAGAATCAGAGGGGATGCAGCCAACCAGCATAGAGTGTCAGGTGCAGTGCAGGGAGTGGAGGTGGGGCGTTGACTACAACTCTGATCTGAGATATATAAGTATCCTGTTTATTTGGATTATTTATACTGATTATTGTTTCCAGCAATATAGCACTTTTTATTGCCTGCTGCATAGTTTTTAGTGTATTTTATTGCTATTAACTAATCTGCATGGGTAACTGATTTGTTTGTGGTTAAAAGCATTCTGTAGAGTCTTTTTGCTCCTTTATCTGTTTAAAAACTTTCATTTTGTAGCTTTCTGTAGTGTTTACTGTCTAAAGAGTGTAGGCTAATACCTTTAGTATTGTCCCAGTTCAGATTTGCTGGCTCTGGGCCTGTTTGTCTCTACAGTGATTGTTCAAAGCACATGAACAGGCCATTTTGAATTAGCAGAAGCCTTTCTTTACTTTGGCTAGATTGTGTAAATTGGCTGCTGGCTACTGGGGGCTGGTTCTTTTGTGCGTTTTTTTAAAAAAAAGTTGTCTAAGGTTGTATCTTCTGGTATTTAAGCCCTAACTTTGAGAGGATTTATGTCTATACATACTGAGCAGAGTGGAGGAGGGGCGTTGACTACAACTCTGATCTGAGATATACAAGTATCATTTTTTTTATTTATACTGATTATTGTTTTTAGCAATTTATATATAGCACTTTTTATTGCCTCCTACATAGTTTTTAGTGTATTTTATTGCTATTAACTAATCTGCACAGGTAACTGATTTGTTTGCAGTTAAAAGCATTCTGTAGAGTATCTTTGCTCCTTTATCTGTTTAACAACTTTAATTTTGTGGCTTTCTGTAGTGTTTACTGTCTAAAGAGTGTTGGGTAATAGCTTTGGTGGCTTTGCAGTTGCCCGCCCCTACTGTAAATTTGATCTGTGACACTCCTCCCAGTCTAGTGTTATTAGCTCATTCTACCTAATACAGAGAGAACATCTGAGAAGGCCTTCTGTTTCTCCTTTTTCCCTTTCAAAAAAAAAAATGCCTGAATCTCCTTGTGTTCTGACTGTGCTTCTCAAACATTTTGGAAATAGAGTATATTTTAGAGCATTTATATAAACTGTAATTGCCTTAATATTGCTACAACTCAAGTGCTCTAGGTTGCACTGCATCTGAATTGTTTGTGTGTTTTAGCTGATTTTCTGTATATATAGACTTCTCTGTATATGTAGACTAGCTACTTATTCTGCTGTATTACTGCCACTTAAATCGTTTTTCAGTTGTGCACTTGCCTTGCTTCATTTAAAAAGTTTTAAATTGCTAATTTTGTAGAGTTTTAATTGCATTTACTGTTTAGGACTACACACTCAAGTGTGTTAGCCTTTTCTTTCTTTATTTACTGTACTATTGCATTGTTTAGCCTATTTTAACAAAAAAAAATCTTGTTTGCTCGTTTCCCACCTTTCCTGGCCAGTCCATATCCCAGGCTTTGCTTGTCTCATGACTTTATTTTCTGTGTTCAGAGCTATCCAGACCTTGCTGTGGTAGAGGGAAGTCCTACTGCTTACCAGTGGGAGTGGTGAGCATTGTACTGCCTATCTAACGCTAGAGGAGTGGTTTCCAGCTCTGAAATTGTAATTTTATTAGCCTTTTTGGGCTGATTTCTATCCCTTTCAACTTTCTGGCTTAAAAACGTGTGTTTGCACATTTTTCGCTTCGTGCAGCACTGCGAGGCTAAAGTTAAACTATTCCAGGTGCCTGGTTTCTCAGTAGTAGCACTAAAATCTGAATCCCTGTGACTAGCACTTGCTCTAGAACCTGCTGGAAAGCACTAGGAAGCCTGAAACTGATACAAGCACTCAACTCTCCTTGTCAATAAGGAGAAATTAATTGTAGGCACTAAACAGCCTATAATTGCAAGTACTTTGCAAAGGTAAGGGAAAACAGCTCTTATACTTTACAAAAAAAGCACCTAAACAGGCATGTCCAATGGTCAGCTTCCGGTGATTTCCCCTGTCCACCTAGTGAATCTGGGCATACTGGAGCAATGCGGCAACTGCCTCATGTACACAGACAATCCTCTCCTCTTACTACCCAACACTACAACCTGTGAGAGATGCACTTACATAGCTAAACTGGAAGCAAAGCTCTCTCCGGCCAAGATTGTGCTAAACTGTCAAGAGGAGAAGGTTAACACCTGCACTACACCTCAAGCAACTCATAGCCCTTCAAAATCCACACCATCAACACCCACACATAGCAACACCAAACCCACATATGCGGAGGCCCCTAACATTAACCTGCCCAAGCAACAAGGTCCTCCGAAGCTGAAACGCAAACACCAGTCACAACCAAAGTGAAACATAGCTCACAACACCAGTGTGTCACCCAACAACAGCCCCTAAGGCAAGACAATGTACCCAACACTTTATTCATAGGTGACTCTATAGTCAGGCACACTGATGTTCCACTCACCAGGCTGAACAAGGAGAAAATTACAGTCAGCTGCCTGTTGGATGCCAAGATCCGCCACATAATGCATGCACTCAAGTCACTCCACAACAAGTACAACTATGACTCTGTCATTGTCCATGCTGGAGTGAATGATTTGAGACATACCTCCCTGGACTACATGAAAAGAGACATGGAAGACCTCTTCGATCATGTGGCCCAGGCAGGTATGACCCTAGCCCTGAGTAGCATCCTGCCTTTGCCCAGAATGATACCACAGTATAAGGACAAAATGATTGACTTCAACAATTGGCTAAGCTTCTGTTGTCATTCAAAGGGGATCCAGTATCTGTCTGCCTGGGAAGACATGATCGACAAACCACAATGCTTTGCCAGAGATGGTCTGCACCTGTCACCCCTGGGATTCAGGTTACTGGCTAAAGCTCTTGCCACCCCTATAGTGCCTTTTTTTAGGCAAAGTTCAAAGGATAAAATCACCACCATAACAGATACAAGCATGCAAAATCTGAAGGTAATGCTATTCAATGCTAGAAGTCTAAATCTCAAAATGCACTCTTTCGAGGCACTCCTAAAAATGGAGAACATCAATATCTGTGCAGTAACTGAGACCTGGTTTAAGGCTCCAGACAGCACCCCTGCAATACCACGCTACAACTCTTACCACACTTTTCGGCCACAAAACCAAGACCGAAACACTAAAGGTGGAGGAGTGTCCATATTCACCAAGGATATTCACACCTCCAGGCTAGTTGCCCAACACAATGCATCTGAAATTCTCCAGGTGCAACTAACACTAGGTAAAACTGCAATCCAAATTGTAGCTTGCTACAGATCCCCCACCATGCCCCAGTATTCTCACTACACCTTTCTAAACATACTGGAAAATATTAAGATACAACCAAACACCCTAATACTGGGTGATTTCAACTACCCTGCCATTAACTGGGAAAACTACTCGGGTACCAACTCCTTTTCCCAACGGTTCTTGGAATTCATATATTCCAATGCCCTGGATCAACTAATCCATTGTCCCACCAGGGGCTCCAATATCCTAGACCTGGTCATTATCAACATGGGAGATAGATGCTCCACACCAGTGGTCACTCCATCATTGGTCAGGTCTGACCACAAGCAAATCACCCTTGACATCCACATCCCACCCCCACCACCCAGTAATGAAACCTCCTTAAAAAACTTCTCCAAAGCCAACTTCATGCTACTGAAGTCAGAAGTGACAGACTTCATGACACCCATGCAGACGGGATCTGAAAGTTCGACTGCAGAATCCTACACTAAGGCACTGTACGAGCACATCCACTTGTGCATGAATCGTGCCATCCCAAATAGAACCAAGATGCTCTTCTCTAATAAAAGGAAGCCAATCTGGTGATCTCCTGCTATAAACAAACTATACAACAGAAGGAAGAAACTGTTGCATTAAAGAGGAAAATCCCAGGATGCAAAAAACTCCCTCACCAGCCTCAGTAAGAAGCTGAGATCTCTCATAAAATCCTCAAAAGCTAGTTACGAAAATAAAATTGCCAAAGATTCCATAGACAACCACAAGGCATTCTATAGTTATGTCAATAATCTAAATGGCAATACTCAGATCTGCTCTGAGCTACAACAGAATGGCATTAAATATACTGATCCCAAGGATATTGCCAATATCCTGGCAGATCGATTTAGTGCCAACTTCACCCCCCTCTCACCCCCTAAAGGGCCCATCTCAATATCAAAAGATTGCCAAATTCCAGTAATCACGACCACACAGGTAGAAATCGCACTCTTCAAAGCTAAGAATACAGCATCCATGGGACCAGACAACATCCCGGACTGTGTACTACATGAACTACAAAATGAACTGGCACCTCACCTAAGTGTCATGTTTAATCATAGCTTCGCCTCAGGCTTCATGCCCACTGAGTGGCGCACAGCTACAGTTATCCCACTCCACAAGGGGGGATCTGCCTTGGATCCCAGGAATTACCGTTCCATCAGTCTGACAAGCCTGATCTGCAAGGGCATGGAACGCATCATCATGGAACTTATAAATAAAGACATTGGCAACCTTCAAACACTGGACCCCACCCAGTTTGGGTTTGTGAAGGACTGATCTTGTCTCCTGAATCTGATTGACTTCTTCGAATCAGTCTCCAGAGCTGTGGACAAGGGTAAGGCAATCCACACAGCCTATCTGGACCTCGCCAAGGCCTTCAACACCATCCCCCACTCTGGAATAATAGATAAACTTACTAAGCTGGGCATAAATCCCTACATCACTTGATGGGTCGCCAACTAGCTTACTGACAGAACCCAGAATGTAAACATAGCCGACTCCAAATCCAGCTCCAGACAAGTGACAAGTGGAGTACCTCAGGGTTCAGTCCTGGGACCACTCTTGTTTGGCATCTACTTCTCTGAAGTACAGGCCAACACTAAGGGACTCTGGCTAACAAAGTTCGCAGATGACTGCAAACTGGGAGCCATTATTGAATCCCCAAATGATGTGGATATTCTACAAAAGGGCCTTACAGAAACAGATAACTGATGCCAGAGTCATGGGCTCAAGCTTAATGCCAAGAAATGTACAGTTATCCCCTTTGGAAAAAAACATGTACCCATGAATTACCACATAGGTGGCATCGAAAGTGTAATGAGAGACTTAGGGACACAGGTGGACAGTAGTTTCACTTTTGATAACCACATCGCCACAACAGTCAGGAAATCCTTCTATGTGGCACACCTCATCACTAGGGGCGTTTCATCCAGAAAAAAGGAGGTCATTGTCCCACTGTACTCATCCCTCATTAGACCCATTATACAGTATAATGCCCCGTTTGGTATGTACCTCACAAGACATCTGCAACAGCTGGAAAGGTCACAGAAATACCTCACTAAAAGAATCACAGCAGATGCCATATGCTGACCGTCTACAAAAACTCCAGCTATACTCTGTGGCATATCGTCTACTCAGAGGCGATCTCTGCTTAGCATACAAGCCCATGTTAAACCCTGAGCTGTTGGACATGCTCCACTTAAAGAAATCCCAATCCCTCAGAGCTACACGCTCCAGGGATCTAAACCTTGTCATCACAATGAACAAAACATGCTGGAGGGATAGGTTCCTGACCCAGAGACTCCCCATACTCTGGAATAGACTGCCCATACATGTCAAGCAGACCGCCTCCTTGGCCCTCTCTCAAAAGGAACCTTGATGACTGGATGGGAGATAGGAAATTCACCCCAGGAATCAGGTAAGTCACCCTGCTATTCAGGGGTCCAGAGAAGTAAATATTGTGGGAAGAAATATCCAGGGAATTGTTATGGCTATGCTTGTATAGGCCCTAGGGCCGATAGCCTAGTACCAACCTATGAATGTATGACAGAAGAATGCCAAAGAAACTGAAAAGTAAGGTGTACAAAACAGTGGCGTGACCAGTACTACGGTACAGAAACATGGGCAATAAAGGAAGAGCAGGTGAGGAAGCTAGAGGTGATGGAAATTAAGTGTCTGTGAAGGGTGATAGGGTGATAGGATGCCCATTGTGGGATAGATGAAGAAATGAGGACATAAGTGTAGAATTCAAAGTAGCTCCAATTGCAGAAAAGATGAAATGAACAGATTACAATGATTTAGGCACACATGTAGAAAAGCAGAAGACAATTTGGTAAAGTAGATTTGTGAAAGACTGGAAGAAGGCAAGAGGAAACAAGGTTGTCCAGCAAAGAGCTGGATGGGTTATGTGAGAGAACATCTGCGACAGTCTGGCATGAGTGTTGAAGAAGGCAGGAGTGTGGCACTGAATCGAGAGAAATGGCAAAAGATAACATGACATCTCAGCCCTATGTACAAGGCAGGAAAAATGAAGTTGATGATGATGATGCAGAAGTGTGTACGTCTGCAGAACATATAAAGAAAGTTTTTGCAAAATGCATACTTACTGGCAGGATGTGCATCTTAGAACATTAAATTATTTACTTCTATTTGATAACTGGGCAGGTGGCCTGCTATGTTGACCTTTTTCGGCCATGATCTAAGCTCAAAGAGAAAATCAAAAACTGTATAATGTAATACTTTAGGAGAAACAATAGTATATAGCAAGGTACAACATAAAGCAAAGCATGGTATAACACGGTATCATTTCAATACAGTAAAATTAACAAAACACTTAATATAAATGTACACAAAATCACAATATACTTCAAGAGCGCAGTTTAATCAGTACTTCCTAAGATTCATCATGACAAATATTATTAAGATTAAACATTACCACAGTAGTAGCTGCAGAGAGATTCAGCAAGAGGATGTTCTTTAAGAGCCTTTTTAAAGTGGCTCCCTATTGAAATGTTGGCACTTGAAATTTCGAGTGCGAACAGGCTTGAAAAAAAAGACTGAAGATTCAGGCGAAGAGTGAATCTCAAAAATTCCTTTTATCCTTTATAAACTTCTTTTTTTGCAGGGGGCAATGTGGTAAGTCCCTCACACCCCTTAGACTTATACCAACTCCAAGATGACCATACCTCAGGGAAAATGGAATGTTCCAGAAATGGCCATCTTGCACTTAGTATTTGTAAGTCTGCTTTTTGGCCATTCAGTCTCCTTGTTTTGGGACTCACTCTAGCAGGTCCCGACATTTCATATGGTTACCCTTTAAAAATGAAAACCCTTTAAAGTCTTTAACGGTTTCTTGAGTTTTCACATACACTAGGTAAGCGGTTCTAGACAGCAGGTCCCGGTATGGAGAAGGCTGTTCTTCCATAGCAGTATTAAATGGAACATGATACGGTGTGTAGACACACAGCATAAGTAAACATTACCATACAGAACAGTTATGACATGTAATGTAGATATGTGCAGATAGCAGTAACACTGTCATGGTGAAGTGGAGCATTATCCTGAATCATTCTCTGAAGCAAATGCATTGTACTTACATACTTATCAAACAGCTTTTCCAATCTCATCCTGGTAAGGAAGGCTTTATGCTTATCTCTTGTATTACTGACTCTCTCACTATTTTTTGATGGATCTAAACTTTCATGAAGACTGTCCTAATCATTCACTGCTGTTTCTGTGTAGCAATGCTTCCTTGTTTCTCTCTGTGTGTTCCTATTCTCATATATCTCTTTTTGAAAAATTATGCATACTTCATTTGTATGGATACCTTTGAAATACTAAAAAATATTGTATCATGTCTCCTGTCTGCCTTCTTTCCTAAAAAACATAGATGTTAAGATCTTTTAGTCTCTCCTTATACAACTTTAGGAGAAAGCCATGCACCATTCTGTTGGCAATCTTTGAAAAGCAGCCTTGGATTTTATTACAAAGTCCTCTCTTGCATACTATACATCTCAGTTAACAAGACAGGTGATCCTGGATTACCCTGGAAAAGGTGTGCTAGTGCTTCATCTGGTTAAGAAAGAGATTGAACAAATAAGAGCATAGTTTACTTTAGGATTCACCATCCTAGTTCACGCAGGTGTGGGCAGTGCTAACTTGACTTGACGTCCCATCTGAGCTCTTAATTGAGTGTGGTGGTTGAGATTTTTTTTAAATCCATCCATCCATCCATCCATCCATCCATCCATCCATCCATCCATCCATCCATCCATAACCTATTTTTCTCATTTTGCACATGGGGTCAGGGTGTCATTTCAACAGTGACAATCATCTAGAGCCAAGGTTGTGAACAGTATAAAGATTAAATAGGTTAAAGTAAACAATCTGAAACTCTAATATCAGACATTACTGTCTTCATGCCAATGAATGATGGCTACATGTATCCAGCAAGGGGGCTGCCATTTCCCCCACTCTCCCTGCTATACACAATTTTAAGTGACTTGCAGGCCTATGGTTGGGGGTTTAGGGGAATGGCGGAAGCCCCCCAGTGAACATTACGCTATCTATCTCTTACCATTTCGTCTTCTTAAGAACAGCTTGTTTCATGTAAACATTTGTTTCTTGAATAATAAGAGATGTGCATTATAATTAAAATGTCAGCCAACATCACATGGGGGCAGTGCTTGCTTCTGTGCATCTTCGTGAGTCATTATGTAAAATATTCTCATAAATAAATTAGTCATCTCACTGTCCTTACAAAGCATTCTGTTTGGCAAAGAGGAGCCCAGTGGAGTATGTTTAGTGTGAGTGAGGATCACCCAGATATTGTATTCAAGCTATGCACAGGTTTCCTGTTGTTATTCTCCATGAGAAAAGAACTAAGGTGGTTAGGAATGCTGGGCTTCCTTCTTTCAAATATCTTCCCTGAAAATTACCTTCACTGTCTGCGTTTATATACAAGTGTATATATATATATTTTTTTAATGATTTCACTTCATAGGCTGATTCCATCATCTATTGGTCCTGATTGTCCTAACTCTTCTGGAAGGGTCATATTTGTGTGCGTGTGTGTCTGTGTGTGTGTTTGTGTGTGTGTGTGTGTGTGTGTGTGTGTGTGTGTGTGTGTGTGTGTGTGTGTGTGTGTGTGCGTGTGTGTGTGTGTGCGTGTGTGTGTATCCTGACCACTTTCAGGTTCCCCACAATGGGTAAATGTGTAATGGCCACAGCAGCAGGCCACCTTGTACTTCTGTATATGATGTACTCCTATCACTGAAAGCTTGCTCTCCTGAAGTTATTAGCAGCCTGCCAAAACTCTGGAGTACTGTGGGGCTAGGTAATCTGTGTCCAAGTGGTAGGGAAGCTGGTAGCACTGTGAGTATTCAAATCCTAGCCACAGAAGCAGACACTTTGGCATCAGGGCAATCTTCTTAATAGCTTTCCTGATCTTATTAATGGTAAGACAAAGTTAAGAAAAAATCCATGAATACCCTCTCATCTATGTATGTTATGAGAAGTAAGATGGTGTTGTGATAGAAAATAGGTCCTGAGTAGTACTAACAGACACTGAGCTATAGTAATGAATAGCTTCAGAAAAGAGGTATTTCAGAATGCACTGTATATAGGACATTAAGCTCTTTGCTTAAACATTTGGACAAAACAATGCACTGATACAGAATTACCTAACAGTAAGCTAGAGCCGGTTGGAATGTAGCCTATGGGAAATAATTAAACTAAACTTTGTACAAAAAAAATGTTGCTGAGCAACTGGGAGGATAACAGCAGATTGAAAACTGTGACTCTGATTATAATAGTAAGTCTTTCAACAAAATACAAAACACTGCTTGTGTTTGAAACCTGTATGTAACTTATGCTGTACAACATATTATCTCCATGGGTGTGGATAATTTTCCACCATGCTTCCACCGACTAAGAAGAAAAGCCATAGCAGGCCATTGCAGCATTCTGATTTTGCAGACATAATAAGGACACTAATGACCTGTTACTATTTTAAGAACAGTAGTTTTGTCATGGTAGGCTACCCTCTTGAGCCTGATAGATATCAAAGCAGACTTTTGTTACTTTGTGCACACAGGACCTACTGAGGCCATCAATGAATGACTGCTGCTTTATAAACCGTAGGCTCACTGTGCCAGGATGCATTTTTGAGCGTGAAAACAAGCTAAAGTAAATCATCACAGCATTTTAGATAAATAACTAAATAAACAAAAAAAAAAATCACAGTTTAGACAATTAAATAAACTCAGCAACCAACATGTTGCCCCCAAATCATATTTAATTAATGCCATACAAGTTGCAACTTCCTGGCATGCTGCTGGCTTTAGAGAATTTGATCCACAGAATAACTAAAACTGTGAAGTTTCAGTGAAAAATAGCACAGAATTATTTTCCTGCAGTCAGAATAATAGAATGAAATGTAATTTAATGGTATAATATAATATAATATAATATAATATAATATAATATAATATAATATAATATAATATAATATAACATAACATAATATATTTCAGCAAACTGACTGTTATGAGGCATGCTATTTTTTCTGCTATCTCAAAAAGGTTAGATTAGTCATTGTAAATGAGTGTGAAACTGATCAGTAACACTCACAGGAAGAAATTAAAAGGAATTCATTTGGCAACATTACCTCTTAGCGAAAACTACAATGAAGTTCTCCATCTTTTTTGCAGACTGGAATTCTTATACCATTAAGAATAATTAAAGAAACAGGTTGAAGCACTGGAGGTCTTTTAATACAAGAAGAAACTGATCTTCCTTTTACCTAAACTGTAAGAATTCTACACAGACTTTAACATCATATCTCTCAACTAAAGTGATCTGAATGTTGACACCTGCCAGAAGCCAGCCAACATGTTTGGAAAAGTCATCTTTCTAAAATAGTGCAAGAAATTTCTCTGTGTGGAAGATTTTTAATCCATATATATCTAGTTAATCACTGCATATTAATCAGATCAGATAATGGTAGTAGAAGAAGCAAACTTAAACTCGTCCTAAGTGGAAAAAATAATAAAAAAATATATAATTTGAAATATTATACAGAATTACTAAGTATTCAAAAGTAATCCAAGCAGGGTAGACAGTCTGTTTCTAGTCGAAAATCCTTTATTAAGTACACAGACAAGCGATTCAAGTAAAACAAAAATAACAGAGTAATAGTTTCCTCACAAGCTTTCTAACTATACATATACTTTTTATCAGGCAAGGGAATGGTTTATTGTGTTGTAAAATAAAGTGTTATTGGTATACATGTTAAATTCACATCCCTTCCCCAATCAGTGTGACATTCGAACTGGTCCTGCCCTACTTAGTAGCTGCCATAATAATATAACCCTTATGTACTTTAAATAAAATTAAATAATGATGTGGTACCTCTTATTTAACCAGATTATTAAGTCTGTGATTTTATACAAGACAATATACTACATGCTATACACCCTAATAATGGGTGACTTCAACTACCCCACCATTAACTGGGAAAACTACTCATGTACCAACTCCTTAGCTCAACGCTTTCTGGAATTCATAAACTCCAATTCCTTGGATCAACTTATCCACACCCCCAGCAGGGGCAACAATATCCTAGACCTAGTCATTACCGACATGGGTGACCGGTGTTCCACACCTGAAGTCAACTCCTCATTGGTCTGATCTGACCATAAGCTAATCACCCTTGATATCCACATCCCGTCCCCACCCCCCATTAAGGAAACCATGGTAAAAAATTTCTCCAAAGCCAACTTCATGCTTCTTAAGACAGAAGTGGTGAACTTCATGACACCCATGCAGATGGACAATACAGTTACAACTGCTGAATCCCACACAAATGCACTCTATAAGCACTTACACGAGTGCATGGATCGTGCTATCCCAAACAGAACCAAGACGCTATCCTCCAAAAAAGAAAGCCAATCTGGTGGTCCCCTGCCATAAACAAACTATACAACAGAAGGAAGAAACTGTTGCAAAAGAGAGTAAAATCCCATGAGTGGAGGAGCTCCCTGGTCAGCCTCAGTAAGAAGCTGTGATCCCTCCAAAAATGGAAAAAAAAGAGACGCTATCCTCCAAAAAAGGAAGCCAATCTGGTGGTCCCCTGCCATAAACAAACTGTACAACAGAAGGAAGAAACTGTTGCAAAAGAGAGTAAAATCCCATGAGTGGAGGAGCTCCCTGGTAAGCCTCAGTAAGAAGCTGTGATCCCTTATAAGATCCTCCAAAGCTAGCTACGAAAACAAAATCAACACTAATTCTGAGGACAACCACAAAGCATTCTATAGCTATGCCAAGAATCTCGATGGCAACATCCAGATCTGCTCTGAGTTACAGCACAATGGCATGAAAATTACAGAACCAACTGATATTGCCAACATCCTGGCAGATAGGTTCAGTGCTAACTTTACCCCCCACCCCCTAAAGGGCCCATATCTATACAGGAAGAATGCAGAGTCCCTGTAATCACAACTACGCAGGTAAAAGCTGCACTCTCTAAAGCCAAAAACACAGCATCCATGGGACTGGACAACATCCCAGGCTGCATTTTACATGAACTTCAGAACGAACTGGCTCCCCACTTAAACACCATGTTCAATAATAGCCTCGCATCAGGCTTTGTGCCCACTGAATGGTGCACAGCAGCAGTTATCCCTCTCCACAAAGGGGGAGCCACCACTGATTCTGGGAACTATCGACCTATTAGCCTGACGAGCCTGGTCCGCAAGGTCATGGAACGTATCATCATGGAACTCATAAACAAAGACATTAGTTACCTCCAAACTCTGGATCCCATCTAGTTCGGGTTTGTGAAATGCAGATCATGCCTCCTGAACCTGATCGACTTCTTTGAGGCCGTCACCAAAGCCGTAGATGAGCGTAAGGTGGTTCACACAGCCTATCCTGACCTCGCCAAGGCTTTCGACACCATCCCCACATTCTGGAATTATAGTTAAACTCACTAAACTAGGTATAAATCCCTATGTCACAAGCTGGGTTGCCAACTGGCTCACTGACAGAACCCACACTGTAAAAGTTGCAGACTCTAAATCTGACCTCAAAGCAGTGACAAGTGGAGTACCACAGGGTTCCATCCTGGGACCTCTCCTGTTTGGTATCTACTTCTCTGAAGTAGAAGCTAACACAGAAGGCCTCTGGCTAATGAAGTTCGCAGATGACTGCAAACTAGGTGCCATAGTCAAGTCCGCAAATGATGTGGACATCCTACAAAAGGGCCTTGCTAAGACAGATGCCTGGTGTCAGAGCCATGGCCTCAATCTCAATGCCAAAAAGTGCAGTGTCATCCCCTTTGGTAAAAACTCTGTACCCATGAACTACCACATAGGCAGCAATCTACTTAACACCAAATGTGTGATAAGAGGCCTTGGGACCCAGGTGGACAGTAGTCTCTCCTTTGATAGTCACATCACCACAGTAGCCAGGAAGTCCTTCTACGTGGCACACCTCATCATAAAAGGGTTCTCATCCAGGAAAAAAGAGGTCATTGTTCCCTTCTGCTCAACACTCATTAGACCCATTATAGAGTACAACCCCCCTTTTGGAATGTACCTCACAAGACATCTGCAGCAGCTGGAAAGGCCACAGAAGTACCTCACAAAGAGGATTACCAGTCTCAAACAAATACCCTACACTGACCGGCTCAAAAAACTCCAGCTTTACTCCGTAGCATATCACCTACTCTGAGGTGATCTCTGCCTAACATATAAAGCTATGTCAAACCCAGAGCTGTTGGACATGCTACACCTAATGAAATCCCAATTCCTCCGAGCTACACACTCTAGGGACCTAAATCTTGTCACCACAATAAACAGGACATGCTGGAGGGATAGATTCCTGTCCCAGAGACTTCCCATACTCTGGAACAGGCTATCCATCTATGTCAAGCAAAGTTCTTCATTAGCACTCTTCAAGAAAAATCTTGCCGAGTGGATGGGAAATAGGAAATACACCCCGGGGATCACTTCTGTGTCTCTGCTCAACAGTGGCACAGGAAAATAACTTTCTTGGGTGGCGTAATCCAGGGAACCTTGTTGGCTAGGCTTACGTAGGCCCTTGGGCCGATAGCCTAGTACCTACCTATGAATCTATGAACCTATGGCTGGAAATATATAAATCTTAGACCATTTAGCAGTCTAAAATATATATAAATATGGATCTACCTGACTACACCGACAGTCGATGTAGTCAGGTAGATCCATAAATATATACATATACACTTTGCATGCAAAAAATCCATTGTAAAAATCATGTTCTATTTCCATAACCTATTTTTAACAAAGATCACTTTTGTCCTTCTAGACTTCAGGTCCGTGTACAAGAATCCTAAAAAACTATCTATAAAAATATTATTGTATAATTAGCTAGTATAGTTATTACACATCATTTTGAATAAAGTGGAAAAAGAATAAGAAAAAGAAAAACTGTATGATGATGGAAAACAAAATATACACTTAAATTAAAACTGATTTAACATGGTATTTAAAACCAACTGGAAGAATAAAATAAAATAAAATTGTCATGTAAACAATGTGGCAATTTTCTAAGTTCCAGTACACTTTTAAGTGAACAGTAGTAGTTTAGTCCAGGCTTCCTAAAAGAGTTCAGCTTTAATTGCCACATGGGTTCACGTTTCTCCAGCATATTTGGAATGTCTCCCTCAAGATCACCCATGTCTATGCGATCCAGTAACATAGGTTCATAGGTTCATACTAGGCTATCTGCCACCCCTTTAGTATGGGGAACTATACCCATTATTTTGCTGTGCCTGCTCTAGCAGTGACACTGAGGTAATCCCTGGGGTATATCTGTGATCTCCCATCCATTGGTCAAGATTTCTCTTGAACAAGGCCAGCGAGGTGCTCTGCCTCACATGTTTTTGTTCCACAGCATAGGAGTCTTTGGGTGATGAATCTATCCCTCCAGCACGCCCTATTAATAGCCGTGGTCGAGGTTTAAGTCTCCGCCCTTGTGGCTCTGATGGATCTAGATTTTTGAGGTGAAGCATATTCATCAAATCTGGGTTTGACATGGCCTTGTATGTTAGGCAAAGGTCACCTCTCTGAGCAGCGGATGGCGACTGAATAGTGCTGGAGTTCTTTCAGTCGGGCAGCATAGGACAGATTTTGAGACCCTTTATCCTTTTGGTGAGGAACTTTTGTGGCCTCTCCAGCTGCTGCAAGTGTCGGGTCAGATACATTCCGAATGGGGCATTGTACTCAATCATTGGTCTGATGAGTGATGAGTAAAGGGAGACTATGACCTCCCTTGATCTAGATGAGAATCCCTTCATGATAAGGTGGGCAATGTAGAAGGTCTTCCTAACTACTTTAGCTACATGGGTGTCGAATGACAGACTACTATCAACCTGGGTCCCCAGGTCCCTGATAACTTCTTCTGTGCTCAGTGGATTGCCACCTATTTGGTAGCTAGGGTAACCTTGTTTAAGGGTATGACTATGCATTTTTGGCATTTAACTTGGGCCGTGGCTCTGGCACCAGTTATCCGTTTCTGTGAGACCCTTCTGAAGGATATCTGTGTCAGATGTGTTTTCTACTATGAGTTTGCAGTCATCTGCAAACTTTGTCAGCCATAACCCTCCTGTGTTTGCTTGTACTGGAAAAGTAGATGCCAAACAAGAGTGGGCCCAGGACTGTGGGACACCACTTGTGACAGGTTTTGAGTCTGACATGGCGCCAGCAACTCTGACCCAGTTTGCAACCCATCTTGTGATGTATGGGTTGACATTTAAGCTGATGAGTTTTTCAATGATACCCGAGTGGGGTATTGTATCGAAGGCCTGGTAACTGGACCTTAAAACTTGTGTGTCTTGTTAACACTCCCCAGCCAACCCAATACCATATTCGTAGGTGATCTTAATTACCCCACTATTAACTGGGAATCATAAATGACACTAAACGTACAGGCACAGAGATTCCTGGATTTTGTAAACACAAACTCCCTGGACCAGACTGTCAATACAATGACGACCGGGTGTACAACCATACTGGATCTGGTCCTCACTAATATGGGAGAGTACTGCACATCCCCTAGTGTAATGTTTTCTCTGGTAAGGTCAGACCACAACATTTTCTCCTTTGAAGTAAAATAAAACCTGGAACCTCAGCTAACCCTGAACTACTCTAAGGCTAACTTCCTACTATTAAGTGATAACTTGACAAAATTTCAGGCTCCCATAAACTCTGAGAACAAGGCTGCCTATGCAGAACTGTTCACAGAAACCTTGTACAAGCATGTTAATAGCTGTATAGAGGCAGCTGTACCCACCAGGAAGAAGTACAGAACCAACTCAAAAAACAAACCACCCTGGTGGAATTACAACATCAATATGCTGCATAACAGAAGGAAGAAAATCTTGGCAAAAATTAGGAGGTGCAGCACCCAGCAGGATAAAAGCACTCTCATCAAACTGAACAAACAACTCCGAGGACAAATAAAGCCTACCAAATCCAAATTTGAGGTAAATTTGGCCTTCCAGGTCAAGGACAACCACAAGGTATTCTTTAGCTATGTCCGCAACCTCAAAGGTAATACACAATTGTGTGCAGAGCTCATTGTAATTGGAACCACCTACAGGAAACCAGAAGATATAGCAAACCTAATGGACAACAAATTCAGCTCCAACTTTACCCCTCTCTCCTCCTCAACCTTCCCTCAGGAAATACCATCAAATATACCCTCCCTTATATCACTAGGGAACAGGTCCTTAATGCTCTCTCTAAAGCCAAGAGCACTGCATCCTTGAGCCCAGACAATATCCCAGGATGCCTTCTAAATAGGATGAAACATGATCTATCAGACCCTCTGGACCTGCTATATAACTAGTTTCCAAACAGGCTTTATGTCTCATGAATGGAGAACAGCAACCGTCATCTCTTTGCACAAAGGAGGCCATCTGCAGAACCTAAAATCTACAGGCCCATAAGTCTCACTCACCTAATGTCACCCAGTGGATTGCCAGCTGGCTCACAAATAGGACTCAGGAAGTTAGAATTGAGGAGTCCATCTCTACAAAGAGACCACTCACAAGCAGAGTCCTTCAGGAATCAGTCCTAGGACCATTCATTTTTGGCATTTACTTCATTGAAGTCAAGGCCAATGTCAATTGCCTCTGACTGATTAAATCTGCAGATAATTGCAAATTAGGAGCTGTCACTGAATTGTCCACCAACACAAATGTTCTTCAGTAAGGGCTGACACAGATAAACAAATGGTGCCAGAGCCATGAACTAAAACTAAATGCTAAGATATGCATAATAGTATCCTTCAGGAAGTCATTCACCCCTGGTAACTATCATATTGACAACACACCCCTAGGAGTTTACCCAGCAGTCAGAGACTTAGGTACTCACATAGACAGTAATTAAGCCTTTGACCATCATGTGTCTACAGTAGTGAGGAACTCATTCTATGTTGTGCAACATATGAACAAAGTTATGGCATCTAGGTCCAAGGAAGTTGTTGTTCCACTGTATTTGGCATTCATCAGTCCTGTCATTGAGTACAATGCCCCCTTTGGTATGTTCCTAACCAGGCATATCAACCAATTGGAACATCCACAGAGGATCCTCACTAAAAGAATACAAGGGTGTAAGTAGCATGTCCTATTCAGAATGCCTCAAGGCCCTATTCCTGTATTCTGCTTCATAGGTTCATAAGCTCATAGGAGATTACTAGCTTAACAGCCCTTACAAGCCTAGCTATATTTATCCCGAGTTGCCCCAGTTGTCGGTGGTTAGGTGAGTGAAGTTCACAAAGGTAATGTTCCATGGTAGTTAATACCAACTTTTTCTGTCCATGAGAGACATGGGTGCCACCCCAGGAGTGAATTTACAATCACCCATCCATTGATCTAGACTGCATTTGAAGAAGGTCAGGGTGGGGCTCTGTTTCATGTAAACTGGGAGCTTGTTCTAGAGAAGTGGCGGTCTCTATGAGATGTATCTGTCTATCCAGCATGACCTGTTTGTGTCAGAGGCATGTCCTGCTCATCTCTGCTATAGGGTCTTTAGAGGAGATCTATGCCTGGCATATGAGGCATTGTCAGACCTCACTCTGGCAGACCTTCTGCATATCTGCAAAACAAACAACACCAGAATTACCCATTCTAAAGACTTAAACCTTGTCTGTGATATAAATAGGACCTGCTGGAGAGAAGGTATGTATTGCAGAGACTACCCCTTCTCTGGAACAGGCTCCCCATCCATGTGAAGCATAGTTCCTCCCTAATCCATTTCAACTGTAACTTGGACAGTTGGATGGAGAACAGGAAATCCATCCCTGTTTGGCACCTAAGTCTCTAATGGACAGAGGCAAACTGTAAATGGTTCATCTCCCAGGCCTGTACTTACACTTATCAAGGGTACCAGAATTTGCCAGAGATTTTGGATGCGTGGCTAGGTTTAAAAGACCCTCATGGCTGTTAGCCTAGTAAACACCTATGAATCTTAGAAACTATAAAAGAGATAAAACAACTGGAAGAGGGATTTTTAGAAAAGGGAAGGAGCAAATTATGTAGAAATAAATGGAAATCATCTGATGAAGTCCACATTGATGTGGATGAAAGCACTAAATCATTTTTGTTTTTGGTTTTGTTAATATTAAAATAAGTGTTTTTTACATCCAGTTGTCATTCATTTCCTTTTGGAAGCCGGTACCTTTCAGCGTTTATTTGCTTTGTTATTATATTGTTTAAGCGAAGGTAGGAATTCAGCAATTTATATACTGTTGGATTGATGATGGTTATAAAATAAGAAAGCATATTTGACGTATAATGTATGTAAATGGCAGTGGCGGTTGGTGACTTCAAATTAAAGGGGGGGCTGCAGGAGACAGCTGAATGGGTGGGGTCAATTGGAAGGGGTGTGACCAACTAGAAAGGGGTGGAGCTATGCTCAAAACCCCAACAACTGGAACTTTAATTAAATATGCTGCTCTGGGTGCCAAACCGTCATTACGAGAGTCCAATCAAGACAAAATGAAGTGTAGAAGAAAAAATATTTCAGTGCATTGGCTACATGACAACTTACTTAATATCTAGATGGAAACACAAAGGTTGTGAGGCATGAAAAAATAAATTACTTTTTAAATGCATTACTGGAATGCCAGACAAAATCAAGTATAAAAAAAAACAAGCATCCCTCAATTCAAGCCACTTCTCGTTGCACTGCAGTTCTAATTATAATTTATATTCAGCTTTATAAAATTACCAAGTAACATGCTGAAAGTAGCAATCTCTGTGATACCCCCACTTGTAAAAATGTTTCTAATCCAAAAAAGGCCTGCTGCCTGACAACAACTATCTACTTGTTTCATGGGGAAGACATGATCAAAGTAAAAAATGAACAGCAAACAAGAAACCAGCTCAAGATAAATTGCTTAAAGGATTACTGCACAAGTTATGGACCACACATGATAGACTGGCATTCTGTTTAGTTTATGGGTAAAGCCTGCAAAGATGACTACAAGTCTCCAACAAATGTAATGAGCTTCTGAAAATACTGTAATCCTGTCCTTTATTACAAATACTGTCATATGCATTTCAATACCTAAGGCTTATACGTTATCTAGTTATGTAAATATTCTCTGCATGGCAACAATGAAAAGGCTTTCAATGTTGGTAATTCTTTAATAGTATGCTTATTAAAGCTTACTTGCATCTTACAATCTCTGACAAGCTTACCTGATGGTCATTAAAGCATTGCTACTTAAACACAGAGCAAGAGGGCACTACGACAGCATGCATTTTCTGAATAATAAGACGTATAAATCAACAGTATAAAAATATGACAGAAAACCAGAACATTCTGCAAAATCAAGGACAGATGAAAAGCCACGGTCGTACTTGTGGTCTACCTTCGATGGGGGAATACTCTGCACACTTAACTGCATAGCTTCTCCTTGCCTTGCTTGGACACATCCAGAGCCACTACAATGGGGAGTGGGGTGCAGCAAGTAGGTCACAATTTAAAATGTATCTGGCTGACGATGATGGCTCTGACAATCATACCTCTCAACCTCAGAGCAAGAAATCTGGATAAAGCCATACATAGAAGTGGGAGACAGGCCCAAAAATAAGGACAATTTTTAAATGTTGCTCTTATAAACTTAGAAAGATAATAGAATAGTAGTAGGTCTTGCATTAGTATGAATTTTCTGAAGGGTATGAAATCTGAAGCTCAAATTTCTGCCATTATTTTCTAACTTCAATCTTTAATGATTTGCCACTAATTTGCCAGAAAACCACAATTTTATGAAAAATAGACCAAAAATGTGATGCAAAAATATAAAATTGCCACACAATATAGCTGGGATCCTATCAAAGAAGGGACACCTTTTTAATATTAGTACTGTTAACTTGAGCAGCTGACAAAATAAAAGCATCTACATGCATTTCTGAAATAAAAGCAAACTATAACACTGATCATTGCAGTTATTCATAATTGTAAACTCTCCACGTTTTCTTCCAAAATTGCCATTTTGCTGAGGGATTATTAGGGGGAGAGCAACATGTTGAGCCAAAACTGGGGACGGTTGAGAGATTTGGATATTCCTAATTCTATAAAGTGATTTATTTGCACATACCTCTCAACTTCTTAATGCAGGAAATCTGGACAAGGCCAAATATATTGGGGGAACATTCAAACAGTACAAAAAATTGCTCTTGTATAAACTTAAGACAGTTGATAGATTTACAGGTCTTGCTTTAGCATGCATTTTTCTGAGGGTTATGACATCTGAAACTTAATGTCTGTCATTATTTAGTGACTTCATTCCTAAATGATTTGCCAGAAAACCACAAATTTTATGATGAGCAAACCAAAAATAAGAAGCAAAAATCTATTAATTCTGCAAAAATTCTGGACAGTTGAGAGGTATAGTTCAGCCAGGGCTGTCTGAATTTGCTGCCCTTCCCCCCTCACAAACTCATGGTCGAATGGAGCCTCCCCCCCCTGCAGCCATTCCAATGTCCCATTCCTTGGTTATTTCGCCCCATTTACCATAAACACTGTAATGTGCATACTGCTTTATATCTGCGATGATTTGGATTTCATTTGAAAGTTTTATTTTATATTTTATAGCATAAACCCTAATAGATATCTTCTAAACAAAGCAATGCAGTCTCACAATGAAAATAGACTTAGCATTAAAACTTCTCTGCCCTTGAAACTCACATGCATTGAAACAGCATTGAAACCCACATTCAAAGAAAATACATTTTGCCAGTGGCAGATAAAGATTAACTTTGGGCTGTTTTCAAAATCATAGGCCCCTTGAACACGAAACATACACATGCTGTTTGATACACCTTCCTGATTGTATTACATTATATTCCTTGTACAATACAGTACAGTTGTTAGACGGCATTTTAAATTTATTGTTTTGAACATTTTTCCAGTAAACAATGAAACAAAATGCATGCACCAATAATGACAAAACTGCCTAATTCAGAACATTTCCATCATAAAAGTCTACTCACACTTCTACAGTCCACCAGTATCAGTAAATATGCACAATCTCTGAAGAAGTAAAAGCCATCTAAATAATTCTACATTAAAGAAATCTGTAACTAATAAAAAGGTTGCTGCTAGCAAACAACTTTATACGTCATTGTTTCATCTACAAATAAAGTGCCTGTTGCCCTTGAGGAATAAATTGCCTATGTTGCATTAAAAAAATGATAAGCTAGTAATATCGCAATAGGGTGGATGGCAAACTGATAACAGGTTCATAGTTACTCGGTATCTTCGCCAAAAAGGACTGCAGTGTCCACCCCCTTTACAAGGCAGTACAGTATCAGCACTGCATCTACCTACTGTGGGAGTAGAACCCACACCCTTCTGCATCAAAAGCAAGTATACTACCTGGTGTGTTATTAACAATGCAAGCAGACTCAGCATAAGCAGCACTAAACTTTTGTTCCCCTGCAGCTCTCAGCTCCTTGTAAAATCTACTCGACACTGAGCTGTATCTCTGAACTTTGCAGCACAAGAAATCTGGAAAAAGCCAAAATTTATTGGGGTGGGACAAAAGCCCAAAAACCAGGGATACATTTTAAACATTGCTTGTATAATAAAATAAAGCAGCAAATAATCCACAGGACAAATGCTTCGTTGCTGAGAGAATAGATAAAAATAAAAACTGTGCAAATATTCACAACGAAAAAGTTGCCTGGCTGCTTCGTTGTGAATATTTGCATTGCTTGTATAATGTTGGAAAGTTGCTAGAACAAAATGCTGTGTTACCACCATACATTTCACTGCCAAGTCTTGAACCCAGGGGACCATGTGCAAAACAGTCAGAGCAGCATACCACTATGCCAATTCAGCTGTTTTGTGAAAGAGAGGAAGACTGAAACTTAAATGGCTACCATTTACTGAATTCAGTTCTCACCATATCTCTCAACCTCATAGCAAAAAACACGTGGACAAAGCCAGTAATGGGGGAATACAGCCCCCCAAACATATTCAGTGAATTCAGTTCTCGCCATAGCTCTCAACCTTAGCACAAAAAACCTGGACAAAGCCAATAATGGGGGAATACAGTCCCAAACATAGGGACAAATTTCAAATATCCATCTTATAAGCTTAGAAAATTGCTGGAATAAAAGGTTTTGTGTTACCATATACTTTCTGAAGAATATGAAGTCTGAAATTCAAATTCCTGCTATTTTTACTTAACATTTGTAAACCAGGAAAGTCTGACTTGGAACCAAAGCCAATTTTCAGAAGGGCAGGGACAAACACTCCAGCCACATGTCTTTGTAAGATGGGAGGACATGCAGACTCTACACAGAAGGCACCACAGCCAAGAATCAAACCAGAAAACCTGTAGCTGTTAGGCAACAATGCTACCAGTGCACCACTGCATTACTGCCTTTGCAAGTTAAAACAAACATACAGAAACCACAGATTTTATGAGGAACAGAACAAATATGAGGCAAAAATCTGCAAACTTTTTACAAATCGTGGTGGGTAGGGTATTTAGGCCCTTGCCACCTGCACCCAAGATACAGGGTTCAAGCCTGAGTATTCTCTACCCACCACCATATGTTCTCTAGCCACCAGTATATAGAAACTGGGGCATTACACACACACACACACACACACACACACACACACACACACACACACACACACACACACACACACACACACACACACACACAAAACACACACCTCTTCTCCATAGCCTGCAGTCCTTATCTGAATGATCCACAGCAGCCCTGGATTCACACACCTTAATCAGATTGCAGCAATGGCTGGTTTCCTTCTCCTTAGCCCACCTGTGCAAACTAATGGCTTCACACACTTTAATCTGGTTGCAGCAGCAGAATCAATGGCTGGTTTCATTAGCCTGCTTGTGCAAACTAATGGCTGGTTTCCTGGCTCTGTGAGAGTAGGCTGGGGCTTCCTGGCTCCACGACAGTAGGTTGCAGGCTCCAGCCTGCAGGCAATGCAGTCCGGTGTCCTTCCATTCTGCACAGCAGTCTGTAGTTCTGAGTACCTGGAACTCCAAGTGTGCATGCATGGAGTTCCAGGACTCGCAATTTTTTTTTTTAAATTTTATATTTCATTTTTTATTTCTTTTCTTCTACAAGTGGGGGGGGGCTGCAGTCCTGCAGTCCTATAGCACGAGCCACCCCTGGTAAATGGAAAAAAAATGTTAATATTTTTTTTCTTTTCTGTTAATGTATGTTTGCATATATCTTAACTGATAATTTAATAAAGGTGTCAAAAATATGCGGTCATTTCTTCTACAATCTAGGTGAAGTCACCAGCATTAGCAGTTATCCATTTGTCTTTTTCCTTGCTTGCCAAAATATTGTAAACATTGCTTCATAAAGGACTACATCAGCAGATATTGGCTGAAATGTAATGGATAGATTATTTTCATGGCTGGCCACAGTACAGTCACTGCCTCCTTTTACTAATCAGTTAAGTTTATAGGAACATGTATCATGAGGTACTAAGAGGTGTCGCATTTACTGACTTGATTAAAACTTTGAACTTGTATCACCATTCACTTATCTCGAATGAAATTGGTAACCCTTGGATTCAGCCAAGCAATGCATGCTGATCTGACAATAATTTGAACATGATCTACTTTAAATTCTGCTTTATCTACAGTATTAATTTCTATGTAATATTTTTCAGAAATTCACCAAAGCTCTTTGAGTAGCCTGCTCTTTTTTCACCCTTTTTATTACCTCAAGAACTGAAGGCATCCTAGAAATTATCATCCACTTGTTCATAGGTTCATAAGAGTTTACTAGGTTAATGACCACAAGGGGGGTTTTAAGCTTAGCCATGCATCCCAAATCCCTGACAAATTCTGATACCCTTGATAAGTGTAAGCAGTGGTTTGGGAGATGAAACATTTACAGGTTACAGCCCTGATTTAGCTGCCATCCAAGATCAGTGTCCGTCTTAGTCTTCATCAAGAGTATGCAGTCACATGACTGTATCAGAAGCCTTGCACCATTAATTATACCGAAATCAAAATTTCTAGTTTTTTGGTACAACCAAAAGACTTCACCGAATATCCATATATTGAAACATTCCAAACACTTACTCTCATACCATTGACATAGTCTCCCAATTTAGGGACTTCACCGAAATGGTTTGGGAACTCAATGACTTAGCTCAACTTCCTCCTCTTCCTGGAAGATTATATTATATTATATTATATTATATTATATTATATTATATTATATTATATTATATTATCTTAGCTGACATAATTATCTCCGTATTAATTTGGGTTACTGATAAATAATTTTGCATGGGCTTATACTTTTCATCAAAGAGAAAGTTGGAAAGGAGTGGACGGAAGACCTTTGGCCTTATACTAGCATGATTCTTGATAGTGTTGTGATGTATCCTGAGCCCATTTGTGAGATCTTAGTGGGCTTCTTGGAGCAGGTTTTATGTATAACTACTAAAAGCTAATCTGGACCTGGCTAGCAAAATGCGTACTCCATCAGCTACATAATATGGTATTTGGAAATTGTTCTCTCCTGTGTTTCTACTGCTTTTTTCTTTGAATAGATCGGATATTATTCCTAAGTTATAATGCTGATCCCAGCTGTCCACAGTTACAGCAGCAGGACACTGGAGTATACCTTTCTAGCTTATCAGACTCATACCTGCTTTAATCATTATCTCGTGCATAAATAGTTATTTCAGCTTTGTAATCTATTTTTAGGCATTTCTTTACTTTATATGGTGCAGTTACTGAAAACATCACTGTTTTATTGTCATATTCTATTATGGTATGCTAATTACACAGAGCTTATGTTTATTATTTCCTATCCCATCAGCTTAGATTGCTGCTGGGTATTTACAATGTGACTGAGAATAAGCTTCTCTCTGTGACACACTGGGCCAGATTCAATAAAGCCTACACTATCTAAGTGTACACTAAGTACACATTAACTGTACACAATATGTATTCAATAAAATTCTTATCACATTTTATGTGCTTTCTAGTTACTCAGAAAGACTAAACTAAGTGTACATGTATGATAAGTGTACATGTAGTCTACACTTTGTGGTAACTATATTTAAAGTTGCAAGCATATCAGCAGGAAAACTAAAATTAGGAGGAAGAAGGTGTGAGTTATGTCTGTGTTGTCTGTTCACTCAGAACAGTGTACACTTAGTGTAGGCTTTGTTGAATCTGGCCCACTATTTATACAGTCTGTAGCACATCTCAACTTTTTTTTCTCTTTAGTTAGTTAAAAAAACAATATGCACATTAATTGTGCATTCATTATACTAATAGTAATAGCCTTTCTGCATTATTTTAGATAGCATTATAGGTTCAAACTAAGCTAACTGCCCTTGCAAGCCATTTTAAGCTTAGCCAATTATCCCTTGTGAGACTCAAACCCTGCACCTTGTGTTTGTAAGGCAAACACCTTAACCATTAGGCCACCCTCCCAACCCTCCCAATTATACTAGCAGGATTCTTGATAGTGTTGTGGTGTATCCTGAGCCCATTTGCGAGATCTTAGTGAGCTTCTTGGAGCAGGTTTTATAGGTTCATAGGTTCATAGGTAGATACTAGGCTATCTGCCTTAGGGCATTTATAAGCCTAGCCAGAGTGTATTTGGCTTCCGCCTCCCTATTAGATTAGCCTGCTGTGCCTCTGTAAAGTAGGTCACAGAAGGTACCCTTTTAAGATTAGTTTACTGTGCCTCTGTCTAGCAGGGACACAGGAGAGATCCCAGGGGTGAATTTGCGATTTCCCATCCACGCGTCCAAATTTCTCTTGAAGCGGGTCAGCGAGGGGCTATGTCTAACATGAATTGGGATTCTATTCCAGAGTGAGGGGAGCCTCTGGGAAATGAATCTGTCCCTCCAGCATGTCCTATTTATTTTTGTGCTGAGGTTTAGGTCCCTGGAGCATGTAGCTCTAAGGGACTTGGATTTTTTGAGGTGGAGCATGTCCATTAATTCTGGGTTTGACATGGCTTTGTACGTCAGGCATAGATCGCCTCTGAGTCGGCGGTAAGCAACTGAGTAGAGCTGGAGTTTCTTTAGTCGAGCTGCATAGGACATCTGTTTGTAGCCCATGATCCTCTTGGTGAGGTACTTTTGGGGTTGCTCCGGTTGCTGCTGGTGTCGGGTAAGGTACATCCCAAAAGGGGCATTGTATTCAATTATGGGCCTGATGAGTGACGAGTAGAGGGGCACAATGACCTCTCTTGATCTAGATGCGAACCCTTTCGTGATAAGGTGGGCTATATAGAAGGTTTCTCTAACCACTTTGGCAACGTGATTATCAAAGGAGAGATTACTATCTGCATTGGTCCCCAAATCTCTAAATACTTCTTCCGTACTTAATGGATTACCACCTATGTGGTAATTTGTGGGCACCTTGTTTTTCCCAAAGGGGATGACTATGCACTTTTTAGCATTTAGCTTGAGGCCGTGGCTCTGGCACCAAGCATCCATCTCTGTGAGACCCTTTTGGAGGATGCTTGTGTCAGCTGGAGATTCGATTATGGCCCCAGTTTGCAGTCATCTGTGAACTTTGTCAGCCATAATCCCCTGTGTTAGCCTGAACCTCAGAGAAGTATATACCGAACAAGAAAGGTCCCAGAACTGAGCCCTGTGGGATGCCACTTGTAACTGGTTTGGATTCGGACATGGCACCTGCGATTCTGACCATGTGGTTTCTATCTCTGAGCCAGTTTGCAACCCATCTTGTGATATAGGGGTTGATATTTAAGCTGGTAAGCTTATTTATGATGCCAGTGGGGTATTGTGTCGAAGGCTTTGCGAGATCCAGGTAGGCTGTGTGGACTACCTTGCCCTCATCTATGGCTTTGGTAACTGTTTCAAAGAAATCAACTAGGTTTAAGAGGCAAGATCTGCCATTAACAAAGCTGAATTGGGTAGGGTCCAGTGTCTGGAGGCTCCCAATGTCTTTGTTTATGAGTTCCATGATAATACGCTCCATAGCTTTACAGACCAGACTAGTCAGGCTTATGGGGCGATAGTTTCCGGGGTCTGTTGTGGCACCACCTTTGTGGAATGGGACCACTGTAGCTGTACGCCATTCTTTGGGTACATATCCTGTAGTAAGGCTAAGTTTGAACAGTGACTTAATGTGAAGGTTCAGTTCTTCTTGGAGCTCATGTAAGACACAGCCTGGGACACCGTCCGGTCCCATAGATGCTGTGTTTTTTGCTTTGGAGAGGGCAGCTTTCACCTGTGCATCTGTGATGTCAGGGAGGTTACATTCAGTTGGGATAGGTGTTTGCTCCTTGGGGGGAAGGGGGGAGAAGTTTGCGCTGAATCTGTCTGCCAGGATGTTGGCTGTGTCTGTAGGTTTGGTATATTTTGTACCATTATGCAACAATTCAGAGCATATCTGGGAGTTTCTGCCCATGTTTCTGACATAACTAAAGAAGGCCTTGTGATTATCTTTAGTGTCTAGGGCAATTTTTCTTTCGAAACTGGCCTTTGATGATTTTATGAGGGATCGAAGTTTCTTGCTAATACTGATCAGAGATGCCTTCCCTTTTTGGGATTTTGCTCTGTCAT
This sequence comes from Protopterus annectens, assembly GCF_019279795.1. Taxonomy (NCBI): domain Eukaryota; kingdom Metazoa; phylum Chordata; order Ceratodontiformes; family Protopteridae; genus Protopterus; species Protopterus annectens. The sequence goes on from NC_056733.1 coordinate 1,104,751,444, forward strand.
GTAGTAGCTTCCTCCTTCTGTTGTATAGCTTATTTATGGCCGGGGTCCACCAAACCGGTCTCCTGTTTTTGGAGGAGTGAGTCTTGGTTTTATTTGGGATAGCACGATCCATGCATTCCTGCAGGTGCTCATAGAATGCATTTGTAAAGGATTCTGCAGATTGGGCTGTATTATCCTCTGGCCCAGGGGCTTTGAAGGATTCCACCTCAGTCTTGAGAAGTGCAAAGTTGGCTTTGGATAAATTCTTTACAGTGATTTCCTTGGCTGGGGGTGGGGACGGGATATGGATGTCCAGGGAAATTTGTTTATGGTCTGATCTTACCAATGAGGGGTTTACCTCTGGTGTAGAACATAGAGTCCCCATGTTGGTGATGACCAGGTCCAATATGTTGTTCCCTCTTGTGGCAGTGGTGACCAGTTGTTCCATTGCATCAGAGTTTATAAATTCAAGGAACCGTTGGGCAAGGGTGTTTGGGCTTGAGTAGTTTTCCCAGTCAATGTTTGGGTAGTTGAAGTCACACAATAACATAGTGTTTGGAGAGACCTTCATATTTTCCAGTGTTCTCAGGAATGCAAAGTGGGGTTCCTGTAATAGGGAGGGTGTTCTGTAGCAGGCTATAAACTGAAAGGCAGTTTTGCCCACTGTTGGTTGCACATGGATGGTTTCCGATGCTTCGTGCAGTGCCACTAACCTGGAGGTGTAGGTATCTTTGATGAATATAGATACTCCCCCTCCTTTTGTGCTTCGGTCTGAGTTTTGGGGCCGAAACGCAATGTATGAGTTATAACCTGGTAGTGCTGGGGTGCTCTCAGGAGCCTTGAACCAGGTTTCTGTTACTGCACAGACATCGATTTTCTCCATACTGAGGAGAGTCTCGAGTGCGTGCATCTTGAGGTTTAGACTTCTGGCATTGGGTAGCATTTTTATCTTTGGGTTGTCTATGGAGGTGGGTTTGTCGTTTGAGCCTTGCCTAAAAAAGGCACTATGGGGGTGGCAAGAGCCTTGGCCAGTATACGAAAGCCTAAGGGTGCAGGTGCAAGCCATCCCTAGCGAAGCAACGTGGCTTGTCGAGCATGTCATCCCAGGCTGACAGACACTGGATCCCCTTTGAATGACACCAATACTTTAGCCAATTGTTGAAAGTGATCATTTTGTCTTTATACTGTGGCATCATTCTTGGTGAGGGCAAGATGCTACTCAAGGTCAGGGACATACCAGCCTGGGCTACATGGTCAGAGAGCTCCTCTATGTCTCTTTTCATGTAGTCCAGGGAGGTACATCTCAGGTCATTCACACCAGCATGGACAATGACGGAGTCATACTTGTACTTGCTTTGGAGTGACCTGAGTGCTTGCATTATGTGGCGGATCCTGGCACCCAACAGGCAGCTTACAGTGACCTTCTCCTTGTTCAGTCTGGTGAGTAGGACGTCAGTGTGTCGGACAATAGAGTCCCCTATAACAGATGTATTTGGTGTGTTGTTTGGTCTTATGGGCTGTGACTGTGAGGCACACTGATTTTGTGAGATATGTGATTTGTGGGTATTGTAGAGGGGTGGCTGTTGCTTGGATATCTGCTTAGGAGGTCTTTGCTGTTTAGGCAAATTTTTATTTAGAGTCTCCGAGTATGTTTTTGTGTGTTTATGTGTTGGGTATCAGATGCAATAGGTCTGTGTGAGACTGGATTTGTGGTGTGGGTGGTTACCTTTTCCTCCTGACTGACTGTGCCAGTCTTGGGTTGAGAGAGCTCTGCCTCCAGTTTGGCTGTGTAACTGCATCTCTCACATGTATTAGAGTTTGTTGGAAGGAGGAGAGAGTTGTTTGTGTACATAAGGCAATTGTAACATTGCCTCAAAATTCCCAGATTCACCAGCTGGACTGGAGAGTAACCTTGAAACTGACCCTTGGACATACCAGATTAGTATAGGGAACTGTTTTTTTACTGATCAGATTAGGGAAGGGAACTGATTTTTCACTTGATCAGGAAGGACCAATCGAGTCTAATACTTATGAGAAGTCAAGGAGGGTGTAGTGCTTTAGTTAGTTAGTGTTTCCTTATAAGAGCTGAGCAAGTGCAGGGCTTTAGAAAGAGAATAGAGTGATTACTTTGAGAGTTTGAACAGTTCTAAGGGAAAAAGTGAAGAGCAGACTTTGTGGAGCCTGGAATAGTTTAAACTTGTTTAGGCGCTGCCTGACGCTGTTCAGTCAAAACCGCAAAAAGAGAGTTGTAGGGTTTTAAGAGAGAGATCAAGGAGTTTAGAATTGACCCAAAATGGCCAATAAAACTACAGCTTCTAGGTAGTAACCACTCCTCCAGGGACAGGCAGGCTGTTCAGTGTTAACCACTCCCACTGGTGAACACAGAGACTTCCCTTTAGCCCAAGCAAGCACTGGCCTTCTAGAAACTTCCAAACAGTTCAGAACAGCAAATCTGTAGCTGAACTTTCTTAACTTTCAGAAAGTGGGAAAAAAGCAAGATTTTTTTTTTTTTGTTGTAGTTTAAAGGTAGCAGAGATACACAAGCAGCAAAATAATCACAACAGTGCAATAAATGACCCCACACTTGAGTGCTAGGCCAAAATCAGGTAAAATGCAGTTTTTAGAGAAAAAACAATTTTAAATTAAGTGCAACACAGGAAATGCAGTAAACAGGCTCTAGATGTGTTCCAAGTACTGTTACTGTTACTGTTACAGATATAAACTTTAGCAAGCCGGAAAATGCCAAAAAGTAGGCGGCAAAGCAGTAAAACTTAACAAAAAATCAGAAAAAAATACTTAAAATCACAAAAGTGGCTCCTTTTCTTCTCTCAGCATTTTCTCCTCTTGGTAGGTGCTTCAGCAACAACTAGCAAGCCTGAAAAGACGCCAAAACCACGAGGCAGCCTGGTTTTAAGAGCATCTGGTTTTATGTATAACTACTAAAAGCTAATCTGGACCTGGCTAGCCAAATGCGTACTCCATCAGCTACATAGCATTATTTTATCTGTTATGGCCTGATATACTGACGTAAGTGTTTTGTTTAGTCTATTTTCCTTCCAAAATGCATTGCGTCCTCTTAATATTACAAGGACTAGGCACCACAATTCCAAGTGTTTTGTCTCTGCATTTACTTAAAATAGCAGTGTTGTGAATCCCTGGCTTCTGTAAAATGTCTTCAGAGACAATGTCAGTATTTCTGTTTTACTGGCTAACTGTGATTTTTGTTACCTATAAGATGCTAAAATGCCATTCATACAACATTTAAATCTTCTTCCAAACAAAGTAGCCAAAACACAGCTTTTTGCAAATCCTGGTTGTTCCTTACAGTAACTTCCCTCAACACATTGTATTGCTAGGGTATGAAAGTGTTTAATTCGCTTGGCTGACCAGCTCAGTCTTTTTGTGACTGACAATTTAAGGGTCATATAACTGATTTTGTCATTGTTCTTCAGCCTTCCAGAATCCACTATGGACTAGTCTCTCCCATATGTCATGCAGGCAAAGAAAAAATTAACTCACAAAATAATGTGTAATAGGATCATAGGATCATAGGAGGTTACTAGGCTAATGACATTAGGGCCCTTACAAGCATAGCCAAGTTTTATCCTTATTTCCTTGATCAGCACCTATCACCTCTGCCCAATAGAGACATAGGTGGAACCCCTGGGGTGAATTTACGGTTACCCATCCAATCATCCAGATTGTGTTTGAAGAGGGTCAATGAGGTACCCTGCTTGACATGAAGTGCGACTCTGTTCCAAAGGTGTGCTAACTTCTGGGAGACAACTGTGTCACTCCAGCAAGTTCTATTAATGTCATGTACCAAGTTAAGGCCATTAGAGTGAGTAACCAGTGTACCATTTGACTTACGGATATGCAGCATTTCCAATAAAGCAGGGTCAAAGACAGCCTTATATGCAAGGCAGATATAGCCTCTGAGTAGTCTGTATGAAACAGAATAAAGTGACAGTGATTTCAGATGATCCTCATAGGACAGATGCTGAAGACCTTGAATTTTCCTTGTGAGGAACCTTTGTGGTCTCTCCAATTGCTGCAGGTGCTTGGAAAAGTACATACCAAAAGGGGCATTGTACTAAATTATTGGCCTGATGAGGTCAGAGTACAGGGAGGTTAAAACTTATTTTCTTCTGGAGGGAGGCAATGCCCATACCTATGAGATAAGCAATATAAAATGCCCTTCTTACTACTGTGGAGACATGGTGATCAAAGGTAAGGTTGCTGTCAACCTGTTTGCCCAGGTCTTTCTCCACTGAGTGCGTACTTAGGGTGTTGTTATTGATGTGGTAGTTAGCAGGAACATCACTCTTACTGAAAGGGATGATAATACATTTTTATGCATTGCGTTTAAGGCCAAGACTTTGGCACCAGTCAATTTGTTTGTGTAAGACCCTCTTCTAGGATATTGACATCATTTGGAGATTCTATGACCACTCCCAGCTTGTGGTCATCAGCAAACTTTGTCAGCCACGGACCTTTAGTTTTAGTTTGCACTTCAAAGAAATAGATTCTTAATAGTAGAGACCCCAGGACTGATTCCGTGGAACACTACTGGTTACAGGTCTGCTGCTGGAGGTGGATTCCCCTCTTTTGACTACATGGGTTCTATCAGTGAGCCAGTTAGTGACCATCTAATGATATACGGGTTGATACCTGGCTGGATGAATTTGTCAATTATGCCTGTGCCTGAGTGGGGGATAGTGTCAACAGTCTTGGCTAAGTCTAGGTAGACTGTATGCACAAATTTCTCTCATCAAGGGCCTTGGTGACTGTCTAGAAGAAGTCCACCAGGTTTAACAGGCATGATCTCCCATTGACAAATTCAAGTTGAGTATGGTCAAGTGTTTGGAGGTTACCAATATCTTTGTTGATAAGGTCCACGATGATTCTCTCCATGGCCTTGCAGATAAGGCTAGTCAGGCTAATAGGTCTATAGTTCCTGGGGTCAGTGGAAGCACCACCTTTGTACAAGGGGATAATGGTGGCCTTTTTCCATTCGGCTGGGACAAAGAGTACCCAATGGCATTTGGGCATGTGACTTTCTGTATGAGTAATTTCCCCCAGTCAATGGATGGGTAGTTAAAGCCGCCCAACACCATGGTGATTGGATGTATTTTGATAGACTCAAGTAGATCCAAATAGGCAGAGTGGGTGTCCTGATTCATAGAGGGGGTCCTGTAGCTGGCAATGACTTGAATAAGTGTCCTACCAACAGTCAATTGCAACTGAAGTATCTCCAGGGAATCATGTGTCTAACCAATCTGGAGGTTTATTTATCTTTAATGAATGTTGATACACCACCTCCTTTAGTTTTCATGCCTTCAGTTTGTGGTCTGAACATGCGGAGGGAGTTGTAGCCTGATAGGGTTGGTGTGCTCTCCACAGCCTTGAACCAGATCTCTGTGACTGCACAAATGTCTATGTCTTCCAAGGTGAGGACTGCTTCCAGTGAATGCAGTTTCATATTAAGACTCCTAGCATTTAGCATCAAAACCTTGAATTTGTTCTGAGATGGAGTTCTTACATCAGGAATTTTGTCCTTGAGACCCTGCCTAAAAAGGCACTATGGGGGTGACAAGAGCCTTGGCCAGTAGCCATAATCCCAGGGGTGACAAATGAAGACCATCTCTGGCAAAGCAGTGAGGTCTGTCGATCATGTCATCCCAGGCTGACAGATGCTGTTTCCTCTTGGAATGATACCAGAAACCAAGCCAATTATTGAAGTCAGTCATTTTCTGTTTGTGTTGAGGCATCATCCTAGGTGAGGGTAAAATGCTGCTTAAGGCTAGGGACATACCAGTCTGAGACACACAGTCTGAAAGCTCAATCATGTGTCTCAATAAAGTCCAGAGAGGTATGTCTCAAGTCATTCACACCAACATAGACAATGATAGAGTCATAACAGTACCTGTTGTTGAGAGACATGAGGGTGCGTGTGATGTGGTGGATCCTGGTACCTGACAGACAGATGACCGTGACCTTTTCCTTATCCATCCTGGTGAGAGGGACATCTGTGTGTCTCACGATGGAATCACCTATGACTAATATGTTTGGTTTTGTGTTTTACCATAAGGGTTTGACCAGTGAGACACTGGTGCATGAGCTATGTGTATTGTGTTCTGCAGAGGAAGTACTATGTGTAGCGTGCTTGTGTTTTTGTTTGGGTGGTCTCTGCTGTTTAGGTATGTTTCTGGAGAGGACCTCTGCATATGTAGGTATGTGTGATGTGGGTTTGGGTGGATTAGGAGGTGTGGTATGCATGCTGACGATGCACACATTGTTATATGTACTGACTGGTGTGTGAGACAGCATGGATTCAAGGGATTCAGGGTTCTTAATACATTTGCATCTCTCACATATTGAGTTTGTATGGTCTAGGAGCAGAGGGTTGTCAGTGAACATGAGGCAGTTACTACACTGTCTCAAGATGCCCATTTTGACAAAGCTGGCTGGAGAAACTGTGGGAAATTGTGCATTATCAAATGAAGTGAAACAGTTTTCCAAAGAGTTTTTATATAAACTGTGATGAACAGGGATGTAAAATGTGCTAGGTAAATTTATATGGAGAGGTCGCACTTAGGAATGGCTAGTGGGTGAGAGATGTGTTGGAACCTCTGAGGATAGGCTTAATGTTCTACCTGACAGCAGAGCTGAGCCGCAAAAACAACTCTGCTTGTAAAAGCACAGTGGGATGTTGACTGTGTATAATTACTTAGAACAAAGAGCCGTCAAATTACAAAAGCTATTAATGTAGAAGAAAGATAAAAATAAGAGAGCATGAACGTTGAGTTATCTTTTACAGTAAAACTGTACCATCCATTGTAGTTAATCTTTTCTCAACATTATTGTTTCTCCATGTAATGTCACCAAGATGTTATTTAATGCCAGGAAACCCTAAATGACTTTTAATATCTTCATTTCAATGTTATTAACTGTCAGAGATAATGAAGGCAATAAGATTTATTGTCTGTTCAAGTCTCACAGTTTTTCAGAAAGGATTCTGTCTTAGCCTGTGTGACCTAGGAGTGTCACTCTATTCTTGGTAAATCTTAATATGTTACTACATCCAGTTTAGATCCTAACATTATGTCTTGTAAACCTCAGTTAATTCAATACATTATCAAATGAAGTGAAACAGTTTTCCAAAGAGTTAGTTTTTATATAAACTGTGATGAACAGGGATGTATTAATTACACCACAACACTACATAAACAAATTATATTTTTTCCCCAAAGAGTTAGCTTTTTTAATATTTTTTCTGCAAAGAACCAAGATATGCCTGTAATATTGCAACAGTGCATAAACAAACTGGCAAGTACTTTCATTTTTGGACAATGAAGCATTGCATTTATGCATGTAAATGCAGATACTGTAAGGACGGTCTGAAAAATATAAAATAAAAATGAAATAAATATTGTCAGCACTACTACGTATTTGAAGTGACAAATTTGCCACAAATGAATAGCAAGTCTGTTACAGTGAACTCAAAAGTTTGACACTTCAGGTAGTGTTTCTGCAAAGGTACAGCAATTGTTTAAGGACTACAGGCTGGATTACTTCAGAAAAATCTTGCTTCTTTAACTAGTTTGTTTTGAAGAGGGCTTAAATGCACACCTACACACACACACACACACACACACACACACACACACACACACACACACACACACACACACACACACACACAAAAACACTGTCTCATATATTTATCCCTGACTGTCTGCCTTAATGTGGTCCCCCCCATAACAGTTGAAGTGCTATTACAGCATATATCTAGTACGTCCTGGTGGCTAGTGAATCCCCCCCACTGCCTGATCCACATAGTGATGTTAGTGCTGTTACAGCATTTTAATCCTTCTGATTTATTCCTGATGTCTAGTGGCCCCCCCTCTTGATTTTAGTAGTGCTGTTGGTGATGTTCAGTATATGTTATCTCCGGTGTCTAGTACCCCCCCACACACACACACCTTACCCCATACCACTGTTATGGCTGGTAGTGGAACACTGCCTTTTGGCTATGCCATTGGGACAAACCAGCAACCATTTTTAAATAATTACCACAGAAATTACCATTCTGTTATTCTAAAATGGTGAAGTTTCTCTGGTTGCAGCTTCCATAATTTTTAGCAGTATTTCAGGAATAATATTAAATGTGTTACGGAATTCCCATACCTGGGTTGTATCATACCCATTCACTGCTGTAGCTGCTGGCAGGCGCACTCCAATGTTAATTCAGAAATCGTCCTTAGTAGCAGAGTATTAACTGATATGCTTTAACTGAAAGTCACAGTTTCCCCTTTTGCATAGCATATGGCAAAGATGCTCCAATCATTTATAGGTCAAACAAAGTACTGCTTTGGCTATCTGTAAGGCTAGTCTTGCTGACTGGAAAGGGTAGACACGGATTTACACCAGGGTTATCATATAAGGTCCTGCTCGATTTGGGAGGTGAGCACTATCACATGCTTGAAAAGGGTGGCGCAAACTTTTAAGTTTGTCTTCTTAAAGGTGCAACTTCTTAAGGGTTTATATGGCAAGGCATAGTATGGTCCCAGTGATTGCTTACCTAGTATGTCCCTGTGTTCCTGTCCCTTCTTTTCTGCCTGTTACTTTGAGCCTTTAGCAAAGGGCGTTATGTAACTCCTTCAAATAGCAATATTTTTCTTTGTTTACCAATTATTAATTCTAATTAATTCACTAATTATACTCTGAGGAAAAACTTGCATCTGGGAAAATGGTGTTTTCTGTTTTAGGCCCAAAGCTTTGGAATTAGCTATCTCAGCATATTTTAGGTTTCCCTAACAACTATTCTGAAACTTGAACTTGACACCTGCCTAAGGATTTGAGCTAGGTGTACCTGATACCTTCAACCAGGGTACCTAAGCATGTGAAACTCTCCAAGCAGATTCAAATGAAGAAACCTATTTTTGTTTCATTTTTACTTTCTGTATTCTTGGCTGTTGCATTTGCATTATTGCTTACTGTTTACGTATTCAGTCTGGATTTTGTGTAATTTTCCTAGGTCGAGTGTGACAAGGATCACCTTACTTACCCAATCAATAGATTTTTATTTATTTGTTTGCTTGTCTCTCTTGAAAAATCCCAGCTGGGTGTATCACATTTAAAGACAACGCCTGGGGAGAAATAGACACAGAATTGATAACAGTCAAGAACAACCAATATAAAACAAATATAATAACCAAAATGTTACATATTTGAAAATTACAAATAAACAATATGCACTAGGCATTGCATGACATTGGAATGTTGACGAGGTTAATATAATCATCACTGAGCAATTATTTCACTACACATTCCCTCAGAAAAGTCAGAAATGAAAGAAGGGAATAAATAATTACAGGAGGCTATTTCTGTGTTACAGGTGTAAGTCCTTTTATGCTACATAAGTTTATTGAGAACTTATCTAAATTCTGTAGTTTGGTTACAAATATGGAGAACAATAAATAAAAACAAAATGCTGAAGTTTCTCCATAGCCACTTTTGTACCTGCATGCCAATGTCCCATCGGTGTTCCAGGTTCTAATATAACTTGTTCCAGTTTAGTCTACCATTTTTTAAGAAGGAATACAAACAATTGCACTTTGTTTTGCTTTTCAGTGAAAGAACAAATGAATGACATTTGTCTCTGTCTAGAAAACTAACACAG
>NC_056733.1:1105083607-1105103607 GCF_019279795.1 Protopterus annectens
AGTGTGTATATTATTTCCTTCTTTTACCTTTACAATGATCTCAGAGATTTGGTTTTAATTTAAAACTTTTATTAAAGGTTTTACAGTAAAAAACTGATAGCCATTTGATGAACAAAACAAAAACTCACTTTAAAAACAAACAGCATGAGCAACATTAAGCTTTTCTTCCTTTGAAACTCACATTTTTTTGAAAATGGATCTGGCAATCCATTAAACTACATCAGACCTGCAGGGATTCATAGTCAAATACCAAACAGTGAAGCACTAATTAGGAGCTCTGTGAAGGTTACAGGAATTCAAAAGGCAAATGTATAATGAATTTGCTAATAGCTTGGGACAGGCTATGGGACACAAATGTGTCTTTTCATGAGCAGCCTAGAAACACTGGTGAAATGACTTGGTCAGACTCACACTAGACAAATAAAGGTTGATGGAATCAAAAGCTGCACTAAAGGAAGCAGCTCCTTAATAGCTCATAGCCTTACTTGCCTTACTTGTATTAAGTACCAGACGTTTGTAGTCCAGCACAGAGCACTTCACTTCCTTGTGCCTTTAAAAAACAAGTTAAACTAAAAATGCATTCATAGTTAAACATTAAACTCACAGACTTCAATTTGTACAGTTTATTCACAGACAAATAAGCACCCCTGTCAACAGTCAACAAAACAATGACAGTAAAGACCATACCCAAAGATCATGGCTCATATGATGAATCTCCTGGTCACTACAACTGATTCCTGTCTTTATCCCATAACTACTGTGAGATGTAGGACATGGGCGGCCATGGTGGTGCAGCGGTTAGCATTGCCGCCTCACAGCAAGAGGTTCTCCAGTTCGATCCTCAGTTGGGGTTCCTTCTGTGCGGAGTCTGCATGTCCTCCCTGTGGTCGGGTGGGTTTCCTCCGGGTGCTCCGGTTTCCTCCCACATCCCAAAGACATGCTGTAGGTGGATTGGACACTCTAGATTGGCCCTAGGTGTGAGTGTGTGCATGTGTGTGCCTTCTGTGGAAGGTTGGGGGCCGGGCTGGCAACTCGACACCATAAAACTCCACTGCCAATCATGAGCGGATAGGTGATCCGCTGTGGCAACCCCTAACCAGGAAAAGCTGAAAGAAGAAGAAGAAGAAGACTGTGGAATGTAGGACACATGCACATATGTTCATCAATTGCAACCCCTTGTATGACTGTGTACATTCAGATGTTTGCCTGCAATAAAATAAATGAACAAATACATTTTATTTATTCTTTGTTACCTGGCTATTGTACTCTTTTCAGGTGAGACCTAGGGTGGCATTCATACTACCAGAGAAATTTGGCAATGGCATCAAGGAACTCCACCTAGTCTTTTAAATAGGTGCCATGGGATCTTTTACATTCATCTGAGATACCACCAACACAAGCAGATGGGACCTCAGTTTAAAGATGCATCTGAAAAATGACACACTCAGGAGTGCAGCACTGCAATGTCAGCAATCCATCTTCCCAGTGTGTGACTAGAACCTACAGCCTTTTGTACAAAAGGTGAATGTGCAATATGTTGACTACTGACATTGCACATAAATGATGACTGAGAAGTGTAGCTCATGTTACTATGGTGAGAACCATAGAATCCATCCTATTGCACACCCCTATGCCTTCCCAACCTCTTAGTTCAAGAAAAAGAGACAAAAACCCAACAATTAGGAGCAAATTTTAAATCTTTCTCTTATATACTTTGGAAATTATCAAGCATTTTTCTGAAGGACACAAAGTCTGAAACTTACATACCTGATATTATTTAGTGACTGCAACTCACAACAATTTGCACAAACCACAATTTTTATAAGGAACACACCAGATAATTTTCAATTTCTTTGCTCCACAATTCTGCACAGAAGCAAAAATAATTGGATGGAGGAGGCCCAAAAACAGACACATTTTAAATAATGTTTTTATCTATTTGTTAAGCAACTAAACCACTGTAGAATGTGACCCTTTTCAGGGATGACCCAGGAGTACTGTCTGAGGGACTTACAGTCACAATAGAGAGAAATGGAGATAGAAGGATTCAAACCCTGTACTTTTGACTACATCAATTTGTTAACAGCTCAGAGCCTTAAGTGTAGGACAACTCTCATTCACTTAAAAGGTTAACAGAACTACAAAAGTTGTTTTATGGACATGCATTTTTTTGAACATTGCACGTATCATGCAATGTCAAAAACACAGAATGCATGATAAGAGACCTTGGGACCCAGGTGGACAGTAGTCTCTCCTTTGATAGTCACATCGCCACAGTAGTCAGGAAGTCCTTCTACGTGGCACACCTCATCATAAAAGGGTTCTCATCCAGGAAAAAAGAGGTCATTGTTCCCCTCTACTCGACACTCATTAGACCCATTATAGAGTACAATGCCCCTTTTGGAATGTACCTCACAAGACATCTGCAGCAGCTGGAAAGACCACAGAAGTACCTCACAAAGAGGATTACTGGCCTCAAACAAATGCCCTACACTGACTGCCTCAAAAAGCTCCAGCTTTACTCCGTAGCATATCGCCTACTCCAAGGTGATCTCTGCCTAACATATAAAGCTATGTCAAACACAGAGCTGTTGGACATGCTACACCTAAAGAAATCCCAATCCCTCCGAGCTACACACTCTAGGGACCTAAACCTTGTCACCACAATAGACAGGATATGCTGGAGGGATAGATTCCTGTCCCAGAGACTTCCCATACTCTGGAACAGGCTACCCATCTATGTCAAGCAAAGTTCTTCATTAGCATTCTTCAAGAAAAATCTTGATGAGTGGATGGGAAATAGGAAATACACCCCAGGGATCACTTCTGTGTCTCTGCTCGACAGTGGCACAGGAAAATAACTTTCTTGAGTGGCATAAGCCAGGGAACCTTGTTGGCTAGGCTTACGTAGGCCCTTGGGCCGATAGCCTAGTACCTACCTATGAACCTATGAACAATAAAGGCTATGAAACTCTAATGACTGAGTTACCAAAATAAAGAAGTGAAAGGAGGTCTGGCAGTTGGTATGATGGTTTAAGGCTCCAAGATTTTAACGCACTGCCTCAAGGGGGTAGGGTTTGATTCTTTCTACCTCCAACTGTGACTCTGAGCAAATTTCTTAAACAGAAACTTTCAAGCGGAGCACTTTACACACCCCCTCAAAAACACCTCTTGGTACTACTTAAAAGTTTAGTAAAACACATTGTGGAGTGTTTTCAAAAGGTCTACGCTCTCCTGTGATGTAAGAAAATACTTGTGGAAAGAGTCTGTGCAGCTAGGCAAGAGACTTTTTAGTATTCCAAAGATTGAAGCACACAGGGGGCACACCCTTTGGCAGGAGTGGGGCATGTATCCCTGTGTGCTCCCCTGTAGCACCATCAATGTATACAAATGATGTTTTGTTTTGTGCAGCTCTGTTAAACATATGGGCATGGTGTCCATGTTATGTGCTAACTTTGGAGTTTATAATAATTCATTAAGTTTTATTGAAATACAATGAATAATGAAAATAATCTTTAAACAACATAATATGCACACAAATGATTTTACATCAGAATGTCACAGAAGTCAAGCAAAGCGCCTCTTTGCCCTCTTCAAAAGGAAACTTGACAATTGGATGGGAGAAAGGAAATTCACCCCAGAGATTACGTCAGTCACCCTGCTAGACAGGGGTCCACGGAAGTAAATAATGTGGGAAGAAATAGCCAGGGAATTGTTATGACTAGGCTTGTATAGGCCCTAGGGCCGATAGCGTAGTACCAACCTATGGACCTATGAACCTAAGACAAAATAAAAGTATTTCATAGGGGGCTGTGCCCCCTGTACCTCCAATGTAAGGGAATTTTCCCACCTCCCATATCCTTAAATTTACTATCTCCAAAACTCCAGTGCTGTACAAACTTGGAGTAAAGTGAAGACTCATTTTGCTTAAAAAAAGAAATAAATCACCTGATCTATTTATTCTGAGATGTTTGACCTCATATTTAGTATTCAAAACACAACACCTCATGCTAGCTGAAGAACAGCTCAGCCAAATTAGTTGTCAGCTCTCCACACCCTCTGCAAAACATACTTTCAGCACTTCAAGTCTTGTTGAACTGACATGACAAAAGTCAGTGTTACCTGTAGTTTTCACTCGTCCTTGTCAGCATGAATACCCTTATGCTTGGGTTTTGCTTTGCTGACTCTTTTAAGGGGTTCTAGGTATCCAACAAAGAATAGTAGGCCTGGAGGGACTAGAAGGTATTTGTAAAGTCTTTCTGTTTAATTGTTAGTGTTCTGTCTTTCTGATTGTTTTCATGTAACTCATATGTACATTATATATGATTCCTAATACAGTTCCCAATTAGTATCATCATCATCATCTTCTTTTGGCTGTTTCTGTTAGGGGTCACCACAGTGGATCATCTGTTTCCATTTCTTCCTGTCCTCTGCATCTTGCTCTGTCACACCAACCACCTGCATGTCCTCTCTCACCACATCCATAAACCTTATCTTAGGCCTTCCTCTTTTCCTGTTACCTGGTAGCTTCATCCTTAGCATCTTTTTCCCAATATACTCTGCATCCCTCCTCAGAACATGTCCAAACCAACGTAATCTTGCCTCTCTGGCTTTGTCTCCAAACCTTCCAACCTGGGCTGACCCTCTAATATACTTATTCCTAATCCTGTCCACCCTCATCACACCCAGTGCAAATCTTAACATCTTTAACTCTGCCACATCCAGCTCTAACTCCTGCCTTTTTGTCAATGCCACTGTCTCCAACCCATATAACATAGCTGATCTCACTACCCTCTTGTAGACCTTCCCTTTCACTCTTACTGGTACTTGTCTGTCACAAATCACTCCTGACAATCTTCTCCACCCACTCCATCCTGCCTGTACTCTCTTCTTCACCTCTCTTCCATACTCACCATTACTCTGAACTATTGATTCCAAGTATTTAAACTCATCCACCTTCGCCAACTCTACTCCTTGCATCCTCACCATTCCTCTATCCTCCCTCTCATTCACACACATATATTCTGTCTTAGTCCTACTGACCTTCATTCCTCTTCTCTCTAGAGCATATCTCCATCTCTCCAGGGTCTCCTCCACCTGTTCCTACTCTCACTACAGATCACAATGTCATCTGCAAACATCATAGTCCACGGAGACTCCTGTCTGATCTTGTCTGTCAAACTGTCCATCACCATTGCAAATAAGAAAGGGCTCAGAGCTGATCCTTGATGTAATCCCAGCTCCACCTTAAATGCATCCATCACTCCCACCGCAGACCTCACTGCTGTCACACTACCCTTGTACATATCCTCTACCACTCTTACATACTTCGCTGACACTCCCGACTTCTTCATACAATACCACAACTCCTCTCTTGGCACCCTGTCATATGCTTTCTCTAAGTCTCCAAAAACACAATGCAACTCCTTCTGACCTTCTCTGTACTTCTCCATCAACACTCTCAGAGCAAACATCACATCTGTAGTGCTCCCATTTAGTATGTAAACTGAAAATTTTCCAGGTGTTCTTAAGAGGTGCATACAGGTCCACTTATAGAATACTTTTTTCAATATTTAAACTCATAATTTGGCCAAATGGCATAGATAGAGAGCTGCCATTTCTATTAGTATAGGCAGGACTAGAGGCTAGATGTTCTTTCTCAAGGAAAGGGCATGGGACTCCTTTGCCAAAAAAGTATCCTCTGGTGAAGTTCAGAGATTAGCCACTGGCAATGAAGGTCAGTGTCAAAATGCCATATCCGACAAAAAAGATACAGCATGACACATCCATCAGAGTGTCATAATGCATATGCATGTGTGTGTGTGTGTGTGTGTGTGTGTGTGTGTGTGTGTGTGTGTGTGTGTGTGTGTGTGTGTGTGTGTGTGTGTGTGTGTGTGTGTGTGTGTGTGTGTGTGTGTGTGTGTGTGTGTGTGTGTGTGTGTGTGTGTGTGTGTGTGTGTGTGTGTGTGTGTGTGTGTGTGTGTTTGTGTGTGTGTGTGCATGGGTACGTGATGTGTGTGTGTGTGTGTGTGTGTGTGTGTGTGTGTGTGTGTGTGTGTGTGTGTGTGTGTGTGTGTGTGTGTGTGTGTGTGTGTGTGTAAATGCATTGTACAGTTACTGGTCTGCCTAGACAGTGGACAAATTATGGCATACTTCAAGAAATTTTGGGACTGCATGTAATATGATTGCGACAATAACTATCTCCTCACTCTGGCCTCATAAAAATGGGTTTCCTGTTAGGCAAATCCTTTTGGAAAAGAGAAGATCCTCTCAGAGGATTATGTGAGGTGCCAGGAAACAAACATGGAATGAGAGAAGGGGGCCTAACTTCAGAGGGACTGAGGGGTAAAGCAGCACTGAAATGAAATCTTAAATAACATAGATATCTTGTCAAATTTGGCTTTATGTATTGTATGCAATGTTTTCTTTGTATTAACTTGTGTCTGTCACTTACTGATTTTGTTTGGTTTGATAACTGGGAAAATCCCACAGGTCCTAAGGACAGTTTTAGGGAAAATACAATAGTAAGTGTTCCTAGCAAAGTGCAGCTCCAAATGAGTTGCAAATCTTTTGCTGGTGTGATTTGCTGAGCTGCTCTCCATAAATGCAGAACAAATGCAAAATACATGAAGAAAGAGAATAGCAGAATACCAGTCTATATACAAGGACACGCTACAGTAAAAATACAAAATGACTGTTCTAAGAAGTAAAAAAATAGAACAATGTTAAGAATAAGCATGCAAGTAATGAGAAGACAAAACAACCATATCTATGATAACGGAGAAGCATGCATGTGTATGATTTTCAAAGAGAATATTTTAAGCATAGAAGTAAAAGTACTGAGAGTCATATTACTTTGTATTTTATTTATAAGAGAATTCCAGATTTGGAAAATGGATGCGATAACTGTTTCTCTCTCTCTCTCTCTCTCTCTCTCTCTCTCTCTCTATATATATATATATATATATATATACATATATATATATATATATATATATATATATATATATATATATATATATATATTAGCATGGTAGTCCTGCTGTTTACATATTCATTTGTTTATATCACTCTCCTTAGTCCACCTGACTTACCCACCTGACTTACTCCACCTGACTTACCCACCTGACTTACTCCACCTGACGTACCCCACCTGACTTACCCACTGGCTCCTCTACCTCATCTAAATCATTAATTTCTTCCTCCTCCTCCTCCTCCTGCATCCTGAGGGACAGTAACTGGAGTAATAAGGGCTCACCAACCTCTATCCCCAGAAGAATATACAAGGCGTATCCGTAGGGATTGCAAAAGCCCTATGACATATTTGTTTTCTGCATGAGAGGATCACAGGTATCACCAGCTACTTCCTAACCCACCCCTTCTGAGTCATGGTTTCAGCAGTCTTATGGCCCATTCATTCCATGGGACAGACATAATAACTCCATCCCTTCATTACATGTGAGAGGTGGGCAATAGGGAGCAGGTCATTCATTAGACAGAATGAACCTTACCTGTCTCCCATCCCTCTGACAGGAGTACAAGCTCCACAATGATTGGTCAAAGGAATTGCATGCTCACAAATGGACATGCCAGCCCCTGCAGAGTGTCACACCATTCACAGTGGGAGCATATATATGTCCATTTGTGGAGGCAAGAGATCCTCCCTCCTGAAGATGGCTACAATGTAGCAGGCTGATAATTCCTCTTCCTCTCCTTCCTAGAGATAGGTGAGCCAGTATTGGCTAATCACTCACACCTTCCCAGCACCCATGTTATTTATTGAACATATGTCATATGGGTTACAGCCAGGGCATGTTTTTATATCCCATTTCAATGTTTTGATAAACAAAATTTTAAGCTTGCTCTGTTCCCCCCAACCCACAAAATGGCTAATCATTGGTAGTTACTGTGGGGCACTCCCTGGATAACCTCAGCAAACTAGATTAATTTTTATATCTTATTTTACTGTTTAACTTAACAGTTCTTAGTATGGCTGACATAGATGTTATCTGTATGACTATGGTATACTTCACTAGCAAACAACAGGAAAATGTTGCTTCTTTGAATCTTGCTACTTCAGTCTGTAGCAGTGGCTTTGGAGACATTCTTAGCCTGAAGCTATATTCACTGTACACATTTTACTGAAAATAGGACACCACATGGCACACTGAGTGAAGCCAGAACATTCTGTATCATTTTGCTCCTAGGAATCTGCTGAACTGATTTATTATATGGCAGTTACTTTTGTTTGAACTATTTTGTATTAGATTACAAAAAGTTTTAATTTTTCTTATCATCACTGCTATTCCACTTTATTAACACAATGTTTAAAATATGCAGTGTTCAACTATTCCATGCAATGTTTATGTTGTTATATATTTACCTATTTCCTGTACTGTCAGTTATATACGCCGTCTTCTGCCAATATTGTAATCTCAGTTCTTTACATTCCCAAGATAATTGTCCTATTTACTATATCACTGCCCTGTCTAAATGTAGTGAAAACAAGACAATGCTATGTATTTTTTCTTTCATTGTTAAACAGTTATGCTTATCTCCTTCATTCTGAATAATATTACTACAGATTTTGTTGAGTACCTTTCTGTATGTGTTACTTTCAGTTCTGTGTACACAAGTACAGTGATATAATCTGTGACCTTTAATTAAGCTTATTAGAACCACCACCCTGTCCACATTTTATGCATGTCATGTCCAAATACAGGTTTATTAAGTGTTATCCCTTTCCTAGTAGGTATACACTCTTTGTGTAATGACTTATTGACTTATGTAGACTGTGGTTGCTGTATGGATAACTGCTCCCCTTTTTAAGAAGCACTTTGTGTCTTATACAGCTTTACTTTATAGTTACCCGTCAATCTGTACTGTGCACTGTATTAACCCTACACTTAATGCCAAAGGGTTTCAGAGAGCTACTGTTAACACATACAGTATTAGAAATAACCTTGCTGCCACTGAAACCTGGATTGGGAATGATAGCCTAAACACTTTTCATATAATTGAATCTTTACTAAAGTGACGATACCGCACCTTAAACTATACTGTACTAGTTTCAGGCATTTCAGTCCTAACGTACACTTAGGACAATAGGTGTGAAGATGGTACTTCTACTCCTTAGGATGAACTATCACTTCCTGTGACCATGGCCTACTCTCTTAATCATCATCACAATAACCAAACCACACTTCTTCTTCTGCTTTCGGCTTTTTACCAGTTAGGGGTCACCACAGTGGATCACCTGTCCACTCATGATTGGCAGTAGAGTTTTATGATGTCGAGTTGCCAGTCCGGCACCCAACCTTCCACGGAAGGCACACAGACGCATACACATGCAATCATGCCTAGGGCCAATTTAGAGTGTCCAATCCACCTACAGCATGTCTTTGGGATGTGGGAGGAAACCGAAGCACCCGGAGGAAACCCACGCAACCACAGGGAGGACATGCAGACACTGCACAGAAGGCACCCCAGCCAAGGATCGAAGTGGAGAACCTCTTGCTGTGAGGTGGCAATGCTAACAGCTGCACCACCGTGGCCACCCATAATAACCAAAACACACTCGCTTGTGAATATTTTATCAAAATTAGAATGAAATTCAAGATTGCACTGGTTTACAAGCCCCGTCAATCTTTGTGGAATCTACTGATGGTGTCATTAGTGACATTATATCTGAGCTGCAGTGTCACAATACCTTCTTAATGGATGACCCGAACCTCCACTGGGATGAAACCATTCAAGAAAACCCTCTTAAAGCATTAACAGATTGCTCATTTTACTAAGATGACTGCTAAATACACCAGAGATAATCCACTAAATGGCAAATGTCACTGTTTACCAGATTTGTACCAATATACCCAGCTTATCAATAGCTGTCATAACAACACTTCTGCAATGTACCTACACTATTTGCTGCTAAAACACCTCAAATTTACACAATAAAAGGTTTTCAAAGCCAAACGCTGGAATATTTGTTGACTTTCCTCATGCTTCTAACTAGTCTCTCATCACTAAACAATTGCAATGTAGAATTATAATAACTTTTAAATATTCTGTCTTCACAAAAGCAGTTTTACCACAATAACAAGAGAAGACTTAAATAATTACCCACCATTTGGATCTCACCAGAAATCAAAAGACTTTATTGGTTGAAAACCATTTTGGAAGACATATAAAGCTAGTAACAGTTTAAAAGTCTATAAAGAGATTAGATGAGTCATAAACTACAGCAAAATGTTATAGCCCAGCACATGAAGCAGAGGCAGTTAGGTCTGCTGGACAACCCTACGAGATAGTAGATGAAAATGTATTTTATTTTTATGTTTATTTATTACTTGTTGACTGAGTTTGAACAGTTATCTCAGTGGACCATTTTTAGGTGCGTCCAGGGAGAACAACCATGAGTACAATTTAACAAAATGTTACAGAGATGTTACAAATCAAAGAAGTATGGTGCATAAATATAGCAATCCTATTTCAGTTTACAAGTATATTACAAGTTAACTACATGCACAGACTGAAGGCAAGATATCAGTTGAATATTCATGTCAGTAAAAGAAAGAATGGGGGAGGAGGATAAGACTAGATGCAGCTGGGAAAGGAGGGGTAGGGTAAGGTAGCAAGGATGAAGATAAGATCAGTGGGGGAACTGGTGAATTGCATCTTAGCTGAGTAGTGAGAGGAATAAGGTGGAAGCATGAAAAAGAAGTGAGCAAAGAAATGTGTCGTATGTATTAGATTATGGAGGTGGTGTTGAAGCAGTTACATTTATTCGATGACATATATTGTTTTGAAATTGCCTGGGAAGTTAGGGGAGGAGGTTGTTGTTTTGGTTTATTCTGTTATAACTTCACATATTTTGGGGGAAGAAATAGAGAAGGCATGACAAGTACATTTCAGATTAATAAGGGATGTTTGCCTGTAGGAGGGCTGGGGCAGAGAAGACACCTCTGTGGCAGTCTTTCTACCAGAAAGGGGAAGCTGTGCTCTGTGATTAGCTTGAGAAGGAGGGACCAGTAACTAGGTGAATCGCTGGGGGATGGATAGCTTTCTGGCTTTTGTAAAGGTTGTGCACTGATGCTCTCTTTGGTAAGAGAGTAATAAATCTGCAGATGCTTTCAGAGATGAGTTGTAGGGAGTTTGGATATTTCACAGAGGTGGCTGTAATTACTGGAAGACCATATTCTAATTAATGGAGTACACTTTTGACTATGATTGTCCTGGCTGTGGGGGGAGGTGGGACAGCTTCCTTTATCAGAAGAAAAGTTTGTTCAGTTTTGCTTTACTGATCTAAAATGTGTTGTGCTGGAAGTCAGGTGAGGGGTCCAGCCAAATACCAAGGTACTTAAGCAATCTCAAAGGGATAGGTAAGTGAAAAGAAAAGCCTGTTGTTATGATTCATGTAGAGCAAGTCACAGACTCTGAAAAAGGCTAATAATCTGGCTATCCTCTTCTACCAATACCACGTGGCACAAAGGAGTCAAACTTTCATTAAAGTGTTACAGCAGCTGAACACATATGGACGTGTATTTTGCCTTTTCTTTTTGGTTCACTGAAGTTTCTGTGTAAAAGGTCAACAAGTGCTTTTGGGAAATAATACATTCAGAACAACCTAGCCCTAATGATTTATACCCCAAACATCTTACGCTTAGAGCATGTGATAATTTCATTGCAGCATCCCTTAAACATGTTACCAAAACTTCAAAACAGGCATATTTATTTTATTTATTTTATTTATTTTACATTTGTTGACCGGGATAATCCGACTGGATACATGTCCATTTTCAGCGGAGGCCCGGGGAGAAAAGCTCCACGAATATAAATTATTACATAAACATAAGATATCTTTTGTTACATAAGAAACATACAAATTGAAGTATATTACATTGAGTAAAGAAGACGTGTAATTTTAATCAGAAACTTATATCCATTTCAGCTCGCTAAGCCTCAAAAGAGAGGTATCTAGAGTTACAGGGAGGAGAAATATTGGGTGGATAGATAAAATAATAAGAAGGGTCATGGTGAGTCCATGAGAAACAAATGAAAGACGAGAGGTAGTTAGTCTGGGAAAGAACACTGGCAGAGCCAGTGTGATTTGAAATATTGGAGTAGACTTTTTTTAAAGAGGGGTAAGGAGGTAATGGTAGTAATGCTAGGGGGAAGAGAATTCCAATTTTTTGCAGTGACGTTAGCGAATAGAGCGTCACCTCCTACATTATGGGATTTGACAGTTTGTAAAAGAAACCTATCAGCAGAACATAGGCTATTTAGGTTGTTATATGGTGTAATTAGGCCCTTTAGTGCAGGAGCTTTATCCGGGTGTGTAAGTAACTTAAATGCCTCAATAAGTTGATTTTGATGTAGAAGGTTTGGGAGTTCTATCCATCCAAGGGCTTTTAGGTTATAACAGTGGTGCGTTCTATATGGAGCACCAGTAGCAAATCTGGCAATGTGATTATATGAACTTGAGAGTTTATTTAGCTCACTTTTATTAAGCTTGGTGAAGACTGGGGAAGCATATAAGAGAGTAGATAGTAAATGAGTGCGGGCTATGGTTGTTTTTGATGGGGTTAGAACGGCTTTAATTCTATATAGTGACCCTAGTTTCTTATTCACGGTTTTGATAGTATTATTTATATGTGTATCAAATCTAAGTTTATTGTCTATGGTAACACCTAGTAATTTGGTATGGGGATCAGGTGAGATAGTTGTCCCATCGTTAGATTGAATGGTGAAGTCAGTAAAGGGAAGTTTCAAGGTTGGATGAAAAAGAAGCAATTTGTTTTTTTTAGGATTTAGAATTAGTTGTCGCCCTGATAACCAGTTTTCCACAGCTGTGAAGCAGGATTGGGTTTTGTCCAATAGTTTCTCTAGAGATGTATCGGAACAGATTAAGGTCGAATCATCGGCATATTGTACACAGGTTGCCTCAGGGATGGCTGTATGAAGATCATTAATAAAAACAGAGAAAAGAAGTGGACCCAGTATGGAACCTTGTGGAACCCCTATGGTATTAGGTAAGAGTTCAGAGAGTTGATTGTCCCAGAGTATAGCTTGTTTCCTATTTGAGAGGAACCAGCCTAAGGTTAGGTTGTCCAGTTGTAGGGTTTTTAGGGTATTATGAAGTAGTTGGTGGTTGACCATGTCGAAGGCTTTAGAGAGGTCCAGAAAGAGCGCAGATGATATTTTTTTGTTATTACGGTTGGTGTTAATTGTATCCGTAAAGGAGAGTAGCGCGGTAGTTGTACTGTGGTTAGGTCGAAACCCATGCTGTGAGTTGGTAAGTAGATTATTCTGAGTTAGATATTGTAGGAATTGTTTATGAATACATTTTTCCATAATTTCGGCCAGTGGGGACATAATGGCTATTGGCCTATAGTTAGATAGGTCAGTGGAATTGCCTCCTTTATGAAGTGGTATGACATGGGATGTTTTACAAATAGAGGGGATATTAGATTCAGAGGTGGTGCGATTAATTAGTATGGATATCGGGTAGGTGATGACATCTGAAGCTTTTTGTAAATATTCGGCTGGGAGGAGGTCAGCGGACAGGGTGGTGGGTTTAAGCTTTTGAAGTAAGGATCTTATAGTAGAAGTGGAGACGGCTTGTAGATAGAAATTTGGTTTAGTTTCTGGATGAACTTCTTTCATTGAACAATGGGTGGCTGATAGTTGGTTAGCTAAGGTTTGAATAGTGTTGGTGAAGAAAGAGTTGAAGGTATTGGCTACTTCAATTGGGGTTTTATTGGATACCTGTTCTGGGGTAGGAGTAGAGGATTTGCCTGGGTGGAGAAGATTATTTAGACCGGCCGGTGTCATTGTGTGCTAAAGCACACAATGACACCTTTGCCAAGGCAAAGGCACATAAGTGGAGTTGATTCCATTAGACTAATTCCCTTTCTTTCTTGCCTATTTAAAGTTTTATAGCAGACTGCAGTCACATAGCTCAAAACCCCTCCCATGCCTTTTATGACTTCAGTGATCAGTAACATGAAAATAATTTGACAAGTGTATTTTTTTCCTGACACACAAGCCTTGCATTGTGGTTTGCTACGACAATTTAACTTTTATGGCTTTGGTAACACATGATTTCATTTTTTTATTTTATTAATTTGCTAAATGGCTAAAATAACTGGTCATCATGGAGCCTTTTCAGCTACAATTTGGGCCATAAGCACAGGAGTAAATGCAATACAATACACACACATACATACATACATATATATTTGTGTGTGTGTGTGTGTGTGTGTGTGTGTGTGTATATATATATATATATATATATATATATATATATATATATATATATATATATATATATATATATATATACACATACATATATATGTTGTTGTTGTTGTTGTGTCTTTTGGCTTTTCGTGGTTAGGGGTCGCCACAGCGGAACTCCGGTCCGCTAATGATTGGCAGTTGATTTTTATGTGCTGAGTTGCCAACCCTAATGCACAACTTTCAACGAAGGTATGCCCATTCACGCATGTCTCCACGCAGAAGACGCTCTAGCTGAGAGTCGAACCGGACAGTGTCTTACTGTGAGGCGATAGAGAGAGAGAGAGAGAGAGAGAGAAATATATATATATATATATATATATATATATATATATATATATAGAGAGAGAGAGAGAGAGAGAAATATATATATATATATATATATATATATATATATATATATAAAGAGTGACTAATTGTAAGAGAGACCAGATGGCTTAATGGTTAAGTTATTCACCTTCCATGACAAGGTACAAGATTCAATCCTGACCTCTGACCAATGCCTGTTTGGAGTTTGCATGTTCTCCGTGTATCTCCATGAGGTTTGTCCCATGTCCGAAAACATGCTGAGTGTTTCTATCTCAAACTCACCAATGAATGGATCTGTGAGCAGCAGGCACAGACTCTACATGGTGCCCTATAAGGGGAAGAGTTGTACAGACCGACCCCTTTGGGCAATTACTGTGGTGTGCAGCATCCTCAAGATAGGAGAACATGGATCACAGACTGAGCGCCGGGGCAGGGCCAGCCACTCGATGGTGTAAAATTTGTCTCTAAGTGCTTCAGTCATGTTGACTAATGTCACCAAAAATGGGCATGGGTAGTTACTGGTGATAAGTGGGTTGAGGACCCAGCCTACTCTGATCCATGCCAGGGACCCTTGCTAACGGTGAGAGGGGTATATGTGCCCCTATTGGTCAGTGTGTGCCCGCCATAATGCACAGCAGGCCTGGGTCAATAAGCTACTGGCTGGCCAGTGTCTAGTTGTCCAGCCTGGGTTACCTGGGATAGCTCTGTTGAGCAAAAGCTGAACATAAAACTAACCAACCTGCCAAACATGAACTGAGTATTGCTACGCTTAATGTAGGTTCACGGACAGGATGCAGCTTGGAAGTAGATGACATGATGATACGGAGGAGGCTGGGCATCCTATGTATACAAAAGATGAGGTGGAAGGGCAGTGCAGCAAAGCCACTTGGCTTTTGATCCAGACTCTACTACTCAGGTGGAGGACAGGCTAGAAATGGTGTAGGAATTGTGGTGAGAGAGGGGCTTCAGAAGGCAGTGAGGGATATCATCAGAATTAATGTCAGACTCATGGCAATCAGATTCCAGTGTAATGATAGGGCAGTATTCATAATCTCAGCTATGCCCCACAGCAGGGTTGTGATAGTGAGCAAAAGCATGCATTCATACAGCAGTTGCAGGACCTACTAGATAAAGCAGGACAACATGAATTGGTATTGATAATGGGTGACGAGTGCATATATCGGGACAGACAGAACAGGATAGGAGGACTGTCTGGGTCCACATGGGTGGTGCAACAGGAATAAAGAAGGAGAAGCCATTCTAGATTTCTGTCTAGCAAATTACTTGATAGTAGCCAACACATGGTTCAGAAAGAGAGACAGTCACAAGATCACATACAAGAGTAGCCAACATGCAACTCAGTAGATGTCCTCCTAGTAAGGAAAAGGCACTGGCGTAGAATCTATGATTGCAAAGTCATCCCCAGTGAAGCAGTCAGCCCACATCAAAAACCATTAGTTGTCACAATCAGCTGCAAGCAGTGGTCAGAGAAGGCTCTAAGGGCAACAGAGATCAGGCTAAAGACCTGGAAGTTGTTTGGAGAGAAAGTACAGTAATTCAAGGAATTACTCAGGGCTCTAGCAGCCCAAAAAGAGGAGGAAATATGTGGAGTTGAAGAAGAGTTGCAGCACCTAAAAACAGCATGTGTTAGGACTACAGAAAAGATATGTGGCCGAGGTAGGTATGGAAATAAGGTACATAAGGAAAGCTGGTGGTGGAATGCAAAAGTCCAGGAAATCATCAAAAGAAAGGAGTGCAGGAAGAAGTGGGAGGTAGAAAAGACTGACCAAGCTAGGAAGGACTACTGGCTGGCTAACAAAGAAGCTAAGAAAGAAGTTGCAATAGCAATGAATAGGGCATCAGAGGCACTGTACCAGCTTCTGGAAAGTGACTCAGTAAGTGGCACAAAAAAACAATATCAGATTGCAAGGCAAAGACAGAAAGATAAAGAAGATAGCCAGACACCCTTCATAAGGGATGCCAGCAACAACCTGCTCATCATTCCAGAGGACATCAAAGGCAGATGGAAGGAGTATTTCCAGCAGCTTCTGAATGAAGAAAACCCCACAGAGGTTGTACTGCCCCAGAAACAGTCTACAATGAGAGAAGAGGAGCCACCTTAGAAGAAGTAAGAACAGCACTAAGGAAGATGAAGTCAGGGAAAGCAGCAGGCTTAGATGAGGTCACAGCAGATAGGATAAAGATGCTGGGTGAGATAGGGGAGAAATGGTTCCTGAGGGTACTAACAGCAGTGTGGAGAGAAAGGAGTATCCCAGATGACTGGAGAATAAGTATACTCATGCCAGTGAACAAAGGGGACATCCACAACTGTGGGCAGTACAGAGGCATCAAACCCCTACCACATTGCATTCAAGTTCTGGATAAGGTGATTGATAAACAGATACACAAAGATACTTGAGAAGAAGCTAGAGATGAGGAGAGAGTCCAACTGGGCATTCCTAGACTTGGAGAAAGCATATGACAAGGTCCCAATAAAGCTGATATGGGCAGTACTGTGGTGGATTGAAGTCCAGGAAACATTGGTAGAATTAGTGCAGGCTATGTACAAGGACCCAGTAACTCAAGTATAAACAGTGTTAGGCCTCACACAGGGCCTCCCAGTAGGAGTGGGTGTACACCAGCGTTCAGCTCTGAGCCCACTGCTGTTCATACTGGTGATGGAATACATTAGCAAACAGGTTGAAGGGAACAGATCAACAAAGCTGCTGTATGCAGATGATGTGGCAGTGCAGGCAGACTCTGAACAAGAACTTCAGCAAAGGATAGCAGAATGGAATGCAAATCTGAAGGCACATGGGGTGAAACTAAGCACAGATAAGATGGTGGCAATGGCAGCAAATTGGGGAAATCAGAAGAAGCTGAGAAAAGAGATAGAAGGGAAGATAGTGGAACAGGTGAACAGCTTCAAGTATCTGGGAGGGGTGGTTGAGGAGAAGTGTAGTCTGAATGAAGAGGTCAAAGCTAGAATCAGTGGGGGTGCAGCCAACTGGCACAGAGTATCAGGTGTAGTCTATGACAGACGAATGCCAAAAAAGCTGAAAAGTAAGGTGTACAAGACGGTGGTGTAGCCAGTACTACTGCATAGTACAGACACCTGGGCAGTATAGGCAGAAAAGCTGAAGAAGCTAGAGGTGATGGAAATGAAGTGCCTGAGAAAGGTAGTAGGATGTACACTGTGGGACAGATGAAGAAATGAGGACATAAGTGCAGAAGCCAAAGTTGCAGAAAAGATCAAAGAGGACAGATTAAAGTGGTTTGGGCACATGTAGAAAAGCAGAAGACAATCTGGTGAGGAAGATTTTGAATGGACAAGAAGAAGGTATGAGGAAGCAAGGATATCCAGCAAAGAGGTGGATGGATTGCGTGAAAGAAGATCTACAACAGTTAGGCATGAGTGTTGAGGAAGGCAGGAGTGTGGCACTGAATCGAGAGAGACTATGACAGTTAATATGAAACCCCGACCCCATGAAAAGGGTGCTGCTGCTCCTGATGATATATATAGGTGATCTCTGCTTAACATACAAGGTCATGTCAAACCCAGAGCTGTTGGACATGCTACACTTAAAGAAATCCCAATCCATCAGAGCCACATGCTCCAGGGACCTAAACCTTGTCATCACAATTAACAAAACATGCTGGAGGGATAGGTTCCTGACCCAGAGACTCCCCATACTCTGGAATAGACTGCCCATACATGTCAAGCAGAGTGCCTCCTTGGCCCTCTTCAAAAAGAAACTTGACGACTGGATGGGAGATAGGAAATTTACCCCGGGATCATGTCAGTCAACCTGCTAGACAGGGGTCCAGGGAAGTAAATATTGTGGGAAGAAATAGCCAGGGAATTGTTATGGCTAGGCTTGTACAGGCCCTAGGGCCGACAGCCTAATACCAACCTATGAACTTATGAACCTATATATATATATATATATATATATATATATATATATATATGTATATAAATTTTATTTTTTTATTTATTTGCAGTTGGTTTGCCAGGATAGTCCATTGGGCCAAAATAACCCATTTTCAATGGAGTCCTGGGGAGATAAGCTCCAAAAACAATTAGCAAGGTTACAATAAGGTGTTTAGTTTCAGTTATACAATTACTACGGACTTGGAAATACAGTAGACTAGTGTACAAATATATACAAATATTACAATCTTGTATAGCTGCAAACAATTTACAATATAGAAACTGAGAAGCTTTTACAACTTAGGGTGGGTTACACTGGAGTTATCTTTCATACATTTAGGATGAGTAGCTTAATACAAGCAAGAGTAAGGTATATGAGCTGACATAGAAATTTTTCAATATAGAAACAGAGAACCTTTTCTATCTTAGGGTAGATTTACACTTAGGTACCTTTAAGTATTCAGAAAAAGCTTAATAGAAGCAATTGCAAGATCTATGAGTTTAGAAGAGTAAGTAGAAATTCCCATTATGAATAGGAGAGGAGAAGTGGAAATTCCCAGTATGAGGAGATTATGTTGGGTGGGAGCAGGAGCATTCCCACTGGGAAATTAGGTGTGAGTGAAAGGATTTTTTGAATGAGAAGTGATTTGTGATGGTACGAATGGATGGGGGTAAGGAGTTCCAGAGACGAGCAAGACTGTAGGATAAGAGATTTTTTCCAGGGGGATGAATTGGTTTATACAGTTCAATTAGGTTTTGGTTGTTAGATCTTAGAATTCTATCAGGGAGGTGCATTTTGAAGGTAGCGGAAAGGGATGGGTAGAGGGAGGGATTGAATATGAGTTTGTGTGCAAGAGTCAGTTGGACGTAGGTGAGGTGATTGGGTAGTTCTAACCATTTTAGTTTGTGGAGAGCTGAACAGTGGTGTGAGGAGGGCTTATGGGAGGTAGCAAACTTGGCAATTTTGTTATAGCAAGAGGAGAGTTGTGTTTTAAGAGAAGATTGTAGGTTAGTTAGAAGTGGGGCTCCATAGAGGAGGGATGGGATAAGAAATGTGGTAGATAGGGTGAGTTTGGTGGAGGGTGTAAGATAACGATTCTGTCTGTAGAGCATGCCATGTTTTTGGTGGTTTTTTTTATATTTAGTTGAAGATGGGAATTGAATTTAAGCTATCAATTTGGACCCCAAGTAATTTGGCCTCAGATACCAGTTCTAGGGTGTATTGCTGTGACTAGTAATAGTGAAATTACTTGGTTTGAAAAAGGTAGCTTTAGAGGGGGTGAATACCATTACTTTGGTTTTGGAGGCATTGAGTACAAGGTGATTTGTTTTCATCCATTGTTCGGTGGTTGAGAATGCATCTTGAGTAAGCTTTAGCAATGTGGGGATGGAGGATGGAGGAATAAACCTCAGAGTAGCCAATCAACTATTTATTATGCCTTTGGGAGAAAACTGAAAT
>NC_056733.1:1105106107-1105218607 GCF_019279795.1 Protopterus annectens
CAGAATGTCCAGATTTTTGTCTCATATTTTAGGTCTGTTCCTCATAAAATTTGTGGTTTTGTGGCAAATTGTTGGGATCATCTGAGGATTGAAGTCACTAAATTACATACATTTGAGTTTCAGACTTCATATCCTTCAGAAAATGTATGTTAAAGCAAACCCCGTTACTGTATCAACCAACTTTATAAACTTATAAGAGCAATATTTAAAATATATCCATATTTTGGGGCCATTGCCCCCCCCTCTTTTGGTCAGGCTTTGTCCAGATTTCTTGCACTAAGAGGCTGAGATGTATGTTATAGTGTTCCAAACAGTGTAAATAGGTTTGGTTTGTTTTTTTTTTTTGGTTTGTATATAGTATTTTTATGACAGTCAGTTACATTTTTCTATCAGCTAGAGAAACTTCTCATGAGAATTGCTGTTAATGAGCAACTATTCCATTAAATTGCTATATATAAACAAGAGAGCTATGGCTCTCTTAGAGAAGATGGCCTCTCAACATTGGAGAAGTTTTTTTTTTAAACACCTTTACTGAATTATCACTTGTGACATAAACAAATTTACATTTATAAAAAAGTAATCAATTTATATTAACAAGTTCACATTTACAAACATTATACTTTACATATATTGCTATACATCATATAACTTAAGCAATATTACATAAATTATTCAATTCCTGCCCTTTCTTTAAACAAGAAATATCTTTATTAAACCATCACCTAAGACATAGGCTATGACTATTGGGGAGAGATGGGCGAAGGCTGCCAGCCAAGGCAAATAGAATTTGATATATAATTTTATCATTTGTATAAATAAATGTAAAATACAGGATTGTGTTTTTAAATGAAAGAAAACACTGTAAAATGTGAACTTCAAGATGGTTGCAACATTGCCATCTGCTGTAAGGAAAACCAAGTGAAGCATTTCAAATGTCTTTGAAAGTACAATTATCTAAAAAATGGTGCTAAAGCGGCTAGCTGAACACATTCTTCATATTGTCTTAACTTAAGGAATAATTGTTAGAGTGTACATGTGGAAGGTGCTTTATTGCTTTGGTTTCTGCTAGAGTGCATATGTGGAATGCCATTTATTTTTGTATTCTCCTGTGCAGGTGTTAGCTTGATAAATAATGTAAATGGAGTTTCTATTAGCCTGGGAACTCAGAGCAGGTATCAAGATGATGCAATATGAATACTGGGAAAACCTAAGTGTCAAAAATGATGTAATCAGGGGAGGACCCAGAGATATGTTTGTTAGTGATATTTATAAACTGTGTCTCACAGAAAGATAGAGAGCATTTTGATCTTAATATCCAACTTAACAGCACTCTCCTTATGCTCACATGGAAGTTTCTAACATTGTGATTTCTTGTAGGAATAGTTAAAGCTCGTAAAGATTAATTAGGTATGTTTCTTTGAAATCAGACCTGTTCTACTGTATTATTTTAAGTTTATTTGTGATCTCTGAACTCTTAGATATCTCTGTGGTGTAGTAGTTTTGTCTTTTATTTTAATTATTTATTATTAAATATTTTTAAAACCTTCTACCTGTGGCTGGTTTATGTAGAGATAAGCTCTAGAGTACATTGCATATTTATATAGAGTTTATTGTAATAGGCCACTCTGATAAGCCTTGGACTGTATAGTCACATTACCACTGGATAATAATATTGCACAGTAATAATTGGACACCCTTTTAAGGGCCTTTTAGTAGCTAATATTAACTGGGTGGTGGCAGTAATTACTACCATATAGTTTGGGTAAAGGGGAACAGCTGGAGAATCTGTGTCAGCCTTTCCCAGGAGAGTCTGTGAAGTTGTATAAATACTTATCTCAAAGTGTGTGCATGTTGTGTCAGCTACTTGGCAGGGGCACGAAGCACTGGTTGGACAGAGAGGGTACTGGAGGTTCTAGCTTGCCCAGTTAGGCTGAGACCTGGACCCTATAGCTGTGCCAGTGGGGAGTCTTATTGGGGACTTGGTGAGCAAGGGAGCAACCAACCCCAGACTGACTGTGATCTCTGTGTGCACTTAAGGGAAATTGTACTTTACTGTGTGTATTAGTTATCCTTTCCTCTTCTATGAGATGACCTCCCTGGTGTTTGTGGTGAGGATTAAGGCTCCTTGATTGCTGGGCCAGAGCACAGTCATCACATAGGCAATCATACATTTATATGAATATAAACAAACCACACCAGCACCATCCTAGTTGCAAGCATTTTACATCACAAACCATACTCACACACTCCCAACTGCAAACATTATACATCACTTATAATCTACCCAATCATTTTCAGTCAAACATTACATAGCTCATGTAAGTTCTGCCTTCTTTTAAACTTCATTCCTCACCTGCATGTATTGTTCCCACAATTCCCTTTTTTCCTATGTAACTTGTTCCTACCCTCTTCTAAAGATCTCAATTCCAGTTGTTTTATCTCTGTTACTATATTCACTAATTCTAGTATAGTTGGTTTAAATTTTGATTTCCATTTTCTAGTAACTGCTTTTTTGGCAGCCACCATTATTAGACATAGCAAGGCCTTACCATGTCTAGCAATTCCGATTCTGTATCATGGCTCAGAAAAATCATCTCCAATGTCAGACCTATCTGCCACCCAGCATCTCCAACAGTGCATCCTGCAGGGAATCCTTAAAGTCCAGAAACTCACCGCACTCCCAGAAAATATGTTCATAATTACCTCTTTCTTCACCATCACACCTCCAACACTTGTTGTCTACCTGAGGAAAAATTCTCTGTAGTCTACTTGGGGTATAAAAATATCTGTGTAAACATTTCCAAGGAAAATCATAAATCTTGTAGATTTTGTTGCATATTTGGGAGACATACATATATCCTCCCGTTGTTTCTTTGTGAGTTGCTTATCCATTCTCTCTTCCCAATCCTTCCTAACCTCCTCTGATTGATTCTTTTAGTTATCATGCAATATTTTATATGCTTTACTAATTATTTCTTTTTTAATGGCAGCTTCTGTTCTACATTCTACTAAAAACCCTACCAGTGCTGGTCTTTAATTTAGGACCCCTGTATTTCTTTTTCTTGGCCTATACTTTGATATCAATCCTTGATAAGGAAGGCAATATCCAACCTGCAGTCCAAATAAATTATTGGCATCTTCCCATTCTATCATCTTTCCCTCTCTAGTTATTTGCTCCAAATACCTTGGTCCCTTTGCCAGTTTTCTCCAATAAATTGCAGCTGCTCTTGCATAATGTCTATATTCCTAATTGCAGTCATCCCTATTGGCAGAATCTCCTTTCTCCATGCCCATGTTGGCTTACCTCTTAGGATATTTTCTGATACTTTATGGATATAATATTCTGTATGATTATTGTTATTCTCCTTTAAGGCCTGTATCCAAAATCCCAGTCTCTCCTTATTTCTTGAGCCCCCCCCCCCCCCGTTTCATCATCATCCCTTTCCACTTTGAATTATAGTTTTCTGTTTATGGTATGTATAGGAGCCTTAACTGTGTAGCTCCAAAATACCCCTTCAAATAGGGTAATCCCAGTCCGTCCTATTCTACTAAAAGAATCAGCTTATCCCACTTGACTCTTGCCACCTTCCCCTGCAAGATAAAGTCCTTCAGCTCTTTATTAATTGCTATCCACAACTTCTCTGGTTGATACAAATATGCCTGACGTGTATAAGACTAAAGGGACTAAACATTTTAACTTCTTGTATCTTACTATCCATATCCATATAACAAAGCTTCCATTTTCTCAGTTTTTGTATTATCTTTTGTTTAATCTCTTCCCACATATTCTTAGCTGCCACACCAGAATCAGTTTTAACCTATACTCCTAAAAACTTTGTTTTATCGTGTCCCTGTAAATATGGATAACGCTGAACCAATTTATTTGTGGGTATATAATTTACTGCTATTGCCTTTGTTTTAGCTTCATTAATTTTGTATCCCAAAAAGATTTGAAACTGTCACAAAATGTTCCACAACACTGCAATGCCTGTTTCTGGTTTTGTCATGTATAAAATAATATCACCTGCAAATAGAGCCAGCTTTTCTTGCAAGAATACCTGAATGTCTCACCTGGTTCATACCAATTATATCCTTGAATTTCCGAGTCCCTTATTTTCTTTGCCAGTGGTTCTAAATATAATGCCAGTAACAAAGGGGAGAGAGGACACCCCTGCCTGGTTCCTCTGATCAAGCAGAAATTATCAGAGAGGACCCCACCCATTTATTTATTATTATTATTATTATTATTATTATTATTAATATTATTTATTTGCATTTGTTTACCAGGATGGTCCAGCTAGGCCAGAAGTGTCCATTTTCAGTGGAGTCCCGGGAAGGAAAGCTCCACATATAATACATTTCACAGAGAATACAGAATTTACATCAATAAAGACATTTAGTACATATTATTGGCAGCTTATACAATTGGTGAAAAAACAGCACATAAGTAATCATTCTCAAATCAAAGATATTATACAAGCAATACAGAGTAAATACATGGACCATTCCATATGAGTAGTTTTCAGCTAGCAAAATTTATATAGGACACTTCATGCAGTGGGTGCAAAGCAGATACAGGAATTAATTAGAGACTAGGTACTTATACTTGTCACACATTTAGGAGGTGTAATAGCTGAGCGATAGGCTATATGAGTCCTGTTTAAGGAATCAGCAAAGTTGGTGGATATTGTTGGAGATATAAGTGGTAGTATGATATTAAGGTAGGCTGCAAGAGTACCTGAATGTCTCACCCAGTTCAATGGTAGGTCTGTAAGAGTTAGGAAGAGAAGGAAGTAGACAGGAGGGATCAATGGTAGGACAATGAGGGTTAGTAGAAGAGGGAAGTGGACAGCATGGAGAGGTGGAGTAAGTACATTTAATTTAATTTAAATACTATAATTTTCACCTCCAATCCCTCATATATCCTCCTATTCAACCTTATAATTTTTCAGGAAATGCAAATGCTCCCATTCACTGCCCATAAAATCCCAGCTTGCTTTGTCAAATGCTGTCTCTATATCAAGACCCACCACCAACAATGGTATTTTCTTACATTCTGCTTCCCTCTGTATCATCATTGTTCTGTTAATGTTGTCAAATATTTGCCTCCCTCCACAAAACCACATTGATCCATTCTATCAATTTTGGCATTACTTTTGCCATTCTTTTAGCCATTATAGACATAATCATGGTTTGGTATTGAAATGGGCCTGTATGAAGCTGGATCTGATGGATCTTTACTCTCTTTAGGTATTACAGCTACCAAAACTTTCTTCCACAATGTTGGTACTTTTCCTGTTAAAATACTGTTAAACAAAACCTCCCAGATCATTATCAGTTTTTCCCTTCTAGCTTCCAAACTTTCACAGGAATGCCATCTATTCTTGGGGACTTTCCTGTATATTGGTTATACATCACAATTTTTATGTCATCTCTTCCTATCCTAACTGTTAGTAAGTGAGTTTCATCTACCTCTAGCCTTGGCATATTTAATTCTTCCACAAACATTTCCATTTGTATCTTTTCCTGATTTCCATATTTCACTGCTTTGTATAGACTTTCATAAAATTTCTGACATATTTCTAAAACCTGTACAGGATCTCTTGTTACCTTCCTTGTTATAGGTTCCCTAAGGTTGGTGACAGCCCTTTCTACTTTCTGTTACCTGGTTCGTTGTGCTAAAAGTTTTTGTTCTCTAGTGTTCTTCTCAAAAACATTTGCTTAAAAGCAATCTTTCTAAACTCTTGTATATTATCGATGTAATCCCTTATTTTCTGCTTAGCACTCTACAGTTGATCCTCTTCTTGTTCTGTGAGATCCCTCTTTTCTGCAAGACGTTAACATTTGCCAGTCCCTATAAATAATTTTTATAACTTCTTAACCATAGTTCCCTTTTTTATTTCCACCCTATTTTTAAACCCCACCTTAATCTTATCCCACTTCCTAACTATATTTTCAGAAGTAATTTCTATCTTCTCAAATAGCTCCTGAATAATCTCCACTACCCATTCCTTACATTCCTCTCTTTTCAACAGATGGGTAGGAAAGCACTAGGATCTCATTTTTGTTTCATTATCCTGTGTTTTTATTTAATGCTCTGTATAATACTCCATGTTTAAATTAACACTGTTGACAATGCTCTGTATAATACTCCATGTTTAAATTAACACTGTTGACAATGCTCTGTGTAATACTACATGTTTAAATTAACACTGTTGACAATGCTCTGTATAATACTACATGTTTAAATTAACACTGTTGACAGTGCTCTGTATAATACTACATGTTTAAATTAACACTGTTGACAATGCTCTGTATAATACTACGTTTAAATTAACACTGTTGACAATGCTCTGTATAATACTACATGTTTAAATTAACTGACTATTAATGATAATATAATACTAATGTTTAAATAACGCTGACTACTAATAATCTTCTGTATAGTACTGCTGTTTTATTTAACATTGACAGTTGATAGTGTTCTATATAATATTATTTAAATTAACAGTAGCTATTGATAATATACTCTGTATGTAGTGTTGTTGCCTCACAGTAAGAGGTTCTCCTGTTCAATTCTCGGCTGGAGTGCGGGAGTGCTTTCTGTGTGGAGTCTGCATGTCCTCCCCACTTTCGAGTGGCATTCCAAAAGACATGCGTGAATGGGCGTGCCTTCGTTGATGGTTGGGCATCGAGCTGGTAACTCTGCACCGTAAAAATCTACTGCCTATCATTAGCGGACCGGAGTTCTGCTGTGGCGACCCCTAACCGGGAAAAGCTGAAAGACAAACAACAACAACCCTGTATTTTTATTTTCGTTATTATTGGTGCATGACCTGACATAGTCTTTGGGTGCATATGAAGACCTTTAGTTAAATGCACATTTCTGATAATGTAAATTTTGTCTAGCCTAGCCCAGTTTTCATATTGTGGGGAATAATATATAAATCCATTCCAAACTCTTATTACTAAATTCACATCTTCCATGCCAAATATCTTCAAAAATTTCTTTAAAAATCTGGATACTAGCAGGATTGAACCATGAATGCATACATTGAGAATGGGAAGTGAAGTGACACCAGTTTTTGATAAGAGTGTGGTGGAACATTAGCAACACTAGATGTTAGACCAGCCCGAGACAGAAATGAACACCATATATGGTCGTGCAAATGAAGTGGTGACTCTAGTCCACTTATGGGCCCTGACAAGCACAGTGACAGTCCACTGTCATACAGAACACATGTGATGAGTGCAACGTTAATATCAAGATCTGTAGTTCATTGCATTGTCAAACCACACAGTGCATCATACATTCCCACTGTCAAACCACACGATGCATCATACATTCCCACTGTCAAACCAGATGGTGCATCATACATTCCCACTGTCAAACCACAGTGTGCGTCATACATTCCCACTGTCAAACCACACTGTGCATCATACATTCCCACTGTCAAACCACATTGTGCATCATACATTACAACTGTCAACCCACACAGTGCATCATACATTCCCACTGTCAAACCAGATGGTGCATCATACATTCCCACTGTCAAACCAGATGGTGCATCATACATTCCCATACATTCCCACTATCAAACCACACTGTGCATCATACATTCCCACTGTCAAACCACATTGTGCATCATACATTACAACTGTCAACCCACACAGTGCATCATACATTCCCACTGTCAAACCAGATGGTGCATCATACATTCCCACTGTCAA
Source organism: Protopterus annectens (assembly GCF_019279795.1). Classification (NCBI taxonomy): domain Eukaryota; kingdom Metazoa; phylum Chordata; order Ceratodontiformes; family Protopteridae; genus Protopterus; species Protopterus annectens. Next base: position 1,105,113,839 of record NC_056733.1, read on the forward strand.
ACCGCACTGTGCATCATACATTTCCACTGTCAAACCAGATGGTGCATCATACATTCCCACTGTCAAATCACAGTGTGCATCATACATTCCCACTGTCAAACCACACTGTGCATCATACATTCCCACTGTCAAACCACATTGTGTGTTATACATTACAACTGTCAACCCACACAGTGCATCATACATTCCCACTGTCAAACCACACAGTGCAGCATACATTTCCACTGTCAAACCACACTGTTCATCATACATTCCCACTGTCAAACCACATGGTGCATCATACATTCCCACTGTCAAACCACATGGTGCATCATACATTCCCACTGTCAAATCACATGGTGCATTGTACATTCCCACTGTCAGACCAGATGGTGCAACTTACATTCCCACAGTCAAACCACATGATGCATCATACATTCCCAGTGTCAAATCACATGGTGCATTATGCATTCCCACTGTCAAATCACACGGTGCAGCTTACATTCCCACTGTCAAATCACATGGTGCATCATACATTCCCACTGTTAAACCACATGGTGCATCACACACTCCCACTGTCAAACCACACTGGGCATCATACATTCCCACTGTCAAACCACACTGTGCATCATACATTCCCACTGTCAAACCACACTGTGCATCATACATTCCCACTGTCAAACCACACAGTGCATCATACATTCCCACTGTCAAACCACATGGTGCATCATACATTCCCACTGTCAAACCACACAGTGCATCATAAATTCCCACTGTCAAACCACATTGTGTATCATACATTTCCACTGTCAAACCACACTGTGCATCATACATTCCCACTGTCAAACCACACTGTGCATCATACATTCCCACTGTCAAACCACACTGTGCATCATACATTCCCACTGTCAAACCACACTGTGCATCATACATTCCCACTGTCAAACCACACTGTGCATCATACATTCCCACTGTCAAACCACACTGTGCATCATACATTCCCACTGTCAAACCACATTGTGCGTCATACATTCCCACTGTCAAACCACATTGTGCGTCATACATTCCCACTTTCAAACCACACGGTGCATCATACATTCCCACTGTCAAACCACACAGTGCATCATACATTCCCACCGTCAACCCACACAGTGCATCACACATTTCCACTGTCAACCCACACTGTCCATCATACATTCCCACTGTCAAACCACACTGTGCATCATACATTCCCACTGTCAAACCACATTGTGCATTATACATTCCCACTGTCAAACCAGATGATGCATTATACATTCCTACTGTCAAACCACACTGTGCATCATACATTCGTGCATCACACATTTCCACTGTCAACCCACACTGTCCATCATACATTCCCACTGTCAAACCACACTGTGCATCATACATTCCCACTGTCAAACCACACTGTGCATCATACATTCCCATTGTCAAACCACACTGCGCATCATACATTCCCACTGTCAAACCACATGGTGCATCATACATTTCCACTGTCAACCCACGTGGTGCATCATACATTCCCAATGTCAAACCACAAGGTGCATCATACATTCCCACTGTCAAACCACACTGTGCATCATACATTCCCACTGTCAAACCACACAGTGCATTGTACATTCCCACTGTCGAACTGCATGGTGCATCATAAATTCCCATTGTCAAACCACATGGTGCATCATACATTCCCCACATTTATTACACAGGAGGGAGGGTGAGTGGAGTGAATCAGTCATTATATCATTCACACAGGTGGATACGGACATATGTCTGTTTTTAATGCATTGCATAGGAGTATATCAAAGGAGGCATAGATGAGATCTCATGGTGATGAGCAGGCAGTGTCATAGACAACTTCCGTCCATGATGTGGCTGGGGTGCCTCTATGTGGCTGTGGCCTGAGATGAAGACAGGAATCAGGAGGTGAAGGGTACTCAGTGTTATAGACAATTTCTTCCTGCAATGGGCTAGAGGTATTATTATGTGTCAGAGATTTGTGGCCACTACTCTGGCTTGTTGTTTTATGACTTGGGGTCCCCCTGAGAGGGATGAAGGGTGACTGTGGGACTGTAAATGAAGTCCACTCATGAAATGTTTTGCTACTGGAGGGTTGAGTGTTGTAGCCACCTTTGACAATGGATTGTAGAGTGTTGTACATATTCAGACACAGGTGAGGACTGTGTACCCTACAATGGCTGCCCTACAAAGCCACCCCTGGTATTTATATGACTTTGACATCAGACAGCATTGACACTGTGGGCAGAGAGGTTGACACTGGCAATCCTTCACATAGAAGAAGAGAGGGAAGTGGTATGTACTACCAAAGAACACCTAATACTAGTAAAAATTTTGTTCCTGGACTCATGTCATTTTTGATGGCACACAACATATCTGCTCATTGATTCTGAGTACTACCTTCATGTCAGGGTCCACCTATGATTTAGACTACTAAAGGGCACCCCTTGAGTTTGTAAAATAGTGGGTACAACCATCTCAGATGCCTTCCACTCATCCACTGATGCAGTCACCTGGACAGCATTGTAGGTGGCTGGAGCCACAGAGGACCATTTCCTTGGTGAAGGGTTAAACTATGGGTAAAGCCATTCCTTCAGCATGTACTGTAGGTGGATGCCTTTCCAAGATGGAGACTGACAGTGGCACTGTATTACTGGACTGTTACTCAGGTACCTATGTTTTGTTGCTATTCCCAGCCTGTGCATGGGTGGTAGTATCAGCCTGTATTCATACCCAGCAAGTGTCATTGTTGCAGTGGTTTGTCCTGTGAATAAACAACAAAATACAAACCAGAATGGGCATGTACTTGTGCCAAATACTACCCATGTGTCATGCATGCTAAAGGTGTCTATGCAAGATTTATTATAAAACCCTTACCTACCTCTGCTGCAATCCCTACCTGGCTGGATACCCAGAGTTCCTGTAATGCACATGTATATCATTGTTACTGTACAGAAATTAGTTGAATGTGGTAATAACTATGCGCACTCTCTACTAAGATGGAGAGGAGTTCAGCTTCAAGTCAGTATGCACTGTCCTACAAAAACATTATCCCCTTGCAGGGAAATTAGCTAGCTGCTCTTGCGAATAGTGCCCTCGCTGTGGCCAGACTCTTAGTGCTGTGTATCCTGTCATTACTTGGCACATCATGGTGTATTAGTAACTCACTGCACTGCTGTAATGAGTGATTGTAGCCCTCCCATAACATTTATCTAGACTACTGTCTCCCCGCCATATTTTTTGTCTCCTTAGAGCTGGCCATCTGGGCCTCTTCTTGTCCAATGTCTCTACCAGGCATTCCTGTCCTTCCTTGGGCTTACTCTGATCCATGCCTATGGCCAGTGACAAGAACAAAGTACATGGTCATACTGCTGCCAAGGAGTTTTTTCATGTCTCGACTTTCCCATCTCTTTTCTGTGAACAGGTACCTCTATGGCTGGACATGTAATAGGGCTTGCTGGCATTTCATCACACTTCCACAGCCACTCAGACAATGCCCCTGCTGCACTGTGAACAATGCCTTCTGCATGTCATCAAGTCATCTAGGGATCCACAGTAATATGCGTCCAAGTGCATACCCTTCCTCCACAGGATGGGCACCCCCCCCACCAGCCCAGCACCTCAGATGCCCAAGCATCTAACCGCACCTGGGTAACCTAAGCTATAATCAAGGTCTTATGTTAATTGACTACTGTCTGCCACACCTGGTTCAATACAGGCTAGTCAGCACCATCTCTTCCTAACAGGTGTCTGACATGTCCCAAGTGCCTGTAGCAGGGCATCCTTTTCTGTAGGGCTGAAACTACCCAGTATCTGCCATCTAACTCCTCTTCTGGACATGTGAACATATTTATTATTTATTTACTGACATTTGTTTACAGGAAAGTCTGACTGGCCAAAAGCCACTTTTCAGCAGAGGAGGAGAAAAAAACATTACTTTAATATTAAAACATTTTCGTAAGTACAGACGTTGTATACAGTTTTCAGTTAATAGAATAGCATGTGTATTTCTTTATACAGGAATAAAGTTTGGACATGAGTGAAAATTAAAGGAAAAAGAGGATAGGAAACTGTAAAAAGAATGTTGGTAAGGATTTGGATAAATATCTGTTTATGTAGAATTAGAGAGCTAGGGAGGAGTTACTGGAATTAATTATATGACAGAGAGACTGTTTACTACTGGGAGTGGAAGTATAGCAGCTACAGACAAACAGTAACCCTAGTTCTATAATACTATCATCTCTGGGAGAGCAGTGAGGATATATCATATAACGGATATAGGGACACCAATGCAAAGACTTACAACAGCTGTACCTGCCACACATTAGTCATATGCACTCCCCATAGGGTAACCCCATTTGATATGATCAACTACGTAAAGAGTTTAGCAGTCATCCTTCCTGCTGATACGGAGGGACACCTTGGGAAATGTCAGTGACACAACCTACTCTAGTACAGTGGGCGGGGGACAGCTGTGTGTAGGCATGCACCTGCTTTATGCAGCAACATATAGATTAGACAGGCTATATCCATAACATAATTGTGACAGGAACATACAAAAACATGTTGGCCTGATATGGTCAGCAACCATTTTGACATTGCAATCTCAAACAGGAAACATATGAGGCATGAATCATTGCTAGTCTTTCCTAAAATGAATTCCACATGCATATGCTTAGAAAGGAAGACAAAGCAGTTTACCACTCACTTTCACAAACTAAGTATACATCACCTCCTGACTCCTGTCTCCAGCTCAGGTCACAGCCACATTGTGGCACCCCTACTCCATCACCAGGAAGAAATTTTCTATGACACTCAGCAAACAACTCCAAAACACTCCCGTCCCTCATATAAGCCTCTTCAGAGTTGGGCATATGCCTAGGAATTGCTGCTATTTTTCCTAATACTGCTTTCCAGATGTACAAGATTCAAGATTCAAAATTCACTTTAGAGTCATTCAACCGAATGTATCCACAAGTGTGCAGCTGAACAAAATTTCTTTCCTCCAAGCTCAACATTTATCAGCAACAGCAAATTTAACATAAAATCTTAATCACATAAACAAAAAATACAAAAACAACAGTACAAGCCAACCAACAGTGCCCAAAAGCTACAACCGCTGCAATCCAACTCCAGCACCAGCTACATTCAAGTCTTAGTCCAACCGCAGGTACAGAAATATCAACTGCCACAGCCCCGCATTCCGCTCAGCACCAGAAACATTTCTTCAATCCACAAAGGAACCACAAGGTACCACATCTCCACACCAGAAACCAGCAATCCATAAACCGATCCACAGATGTACTTCTGCAGCCAACCGCAGGCCTTAATAGTCATGACCACACCACAATCTTGTCCTCCTCCTCAATTCAACAGCCACAGCTCCAAAACATCCATATTTCCATCTCACCTCCATTCTGGATTCCTCCGACCCAACAAGACATAATCATATTTCGAATTTCACGCCGGCAAACTCCACTTCCGCTTCTGTAACCAATGCGCCAAGTCACACTGAAGGCCCTGCTTCACGTTCCAAAGGTAAGGAAAACTAAACATAGGGATGCCACGGACATCACAAACACAGCTGTTGACACTGGACACACCAGACCCGATGAACGGCCTACAGCTCGACATAAGATACATATAATATATAATATGTATATTAAGGAGAAAGGGCTCATTAGTAAACATTGACAGCTGAAAGAAAATATGCTAAAACAACACATACCATGCTTGCAATATACATTATAGTTTTCAAATCCTGAGCAACTTACCATACAAAATGGTGGTGCTTCTCTAAAACAAAGCATGTTTATGTCTGTTTACATGCTCAGAATGTAGGCAAATTAGGTCAAGCTGCATGAATGTTTATGAATAATTTTATTTTCCCACCACATATCTGTGACTTAAAGTGCAGCTGGCTACCTATTCTAACAACTATCATCTCATGGCTGTGAGCTTTTGCTTGAGACTTGAGTGACTATACATACTGCTTTTGTATAGTCCTATGCTGCTATGTGCAATTCAGTAATTATATTGTATGCATGAGTCACATACCATAAATTTGTTCCTTGTGAAAGTAGCACCATGTTTAGAGGAGGTTCAGGAAAATAATAGCTTATGTTAGTGTCTTCCAGACAGTATCTGTGTGGTTTATGAAGGAAAGCTAGACTATGTTGTATCTCTTTCACAGCCATTACAGGAAGTGGAAACTGGGCCCCCACAATGGTACCTTTAAGAAAGCTGATCCTTGGTATGACCTGGCTGAATAGTTGTTCTCATCCATGGACATCACCTGGACAGGGGAAGAGGGCAGGCATGGCATTTGTTGTTCTAGCATATTTTTTTCAGCTGTCACTGTTTACTAATGAGCCCTTTCTCCTTCAGCATAAGCAGAATGTAACAGTGATCACATCATCTGCAGGTGAAGCTTGCTGCCAGCCATGGTTAGTTCCACTCACAAATACTGATATGTGTTTTAAACATTTTCAGTCCATTGTCAGGATAGATTTACTTATAGAAAATGTTGCATTGTATCTTGTCATTGGTGGTGAAGATGATAGATTCATGTGAACTGCTAAGATGGCTGCAAATTGAGTAACAGCTTAATTCTAGCTCTGCCAGTGTGAAAACAGAAACGTACTCGAGAAAGTCAGCGGACCTAAATTTCTGGATAAATTTCAGTAACTGGCTAGTAAGTGTACTGTCTCGATGCCAGGAAAAATGAAATACAGAAGACCTGAAGGAAAATCAGCTACAAAAGGTGACATAAAACACTGAGTGGGAAAAGTACTGCAGCTGTTCAGCAGTGCAAGCTCCAGATATGACTTCCAGTAACCTAGAGGAAAGTATAAGGTAACTGCACACAGACCTGATTAAAATGAATGAAACAATGAAGGAATATATCAACTCAAACAATAAAAGTCAAAATGAAGAAAAGACTGGCTGAATATGAGACTGCACAAGAAGAAATGTTTCGAAAAATAATAGAATTAGAGGACAGAGCATGTAAGGAAAATCTGAGATTTTCTGCTGTACCAGAGAAGCTGGAAGGAACAGACTGTACTAATTTTATGAAATCACAAATAAGCAACTGGACTGATATTCCACAACAGGGATTGTTAATTGAAAGGGCACATTGTGTGTATGCTCCAAACCTGGCTATGAGAAAGCAACCTAAACTTTTAAAAGGAAAGATGCAATCTTACAAGCAGGAGTTGAGTCTGACAAAACTGTGGCAAAAGGACAAAGTACTAAAAGTGAGAGACAGCAGAGTGTTTGTGGAGAATGACTTCTCACTGTACACCAGGCAGAAGAGGAGTAAATTTATTCCATTATTCAGGGAATGTTGAGAAGCAGGCATGAGATTCAAAGTGCTGTACCTAGCTATTTTCAAAATAATTTCCCTGGATGGACAAAATCATTTTTGATGAAGTACATGCTAAAGAAGATATTCAAAAGTTTGTCCCACAAAATGTGAGCTGAGAAACAGAAGGGGATCCTTCTTCTTGTTCTTCTGGTAATAAAGACCACAAAGAGAGACTGTGACAGTGAAATCTTTTTCAATGTTTCAACAAAAAAGCTTCTGAGAAGGAAAAAAACAAAAGAGTTGACTAGAAGAATTGAGAGTACATTGGAAATGAAGCAAAGGCAGGCTTTGGGAGATGGAGATGAACAAGAATAAAACCAGTAACTTGGAAATTGACAAACGCAGGATTACAAAGCAATAATTATATTTGTAAAACATGACAGAACCAGAAAATCTGGAAATATTGGATTTCCTTGGACTTTGTTAAACTTGTAGGGGACTCTAAAGCATGCACCCTACTTCATGGCATTAATGTTCAGAGACTAAATCCAGTAACTTGGAAACTGACAAATGTGGGATTACAAAGCAATAATTATAGTTGTGAAACATGACAGAACAAGTACATCTGGAAATATTGGACTTTTCTGGACTTTGTTAAACTTGTAGGAGACTCTAAAGCATACACCCTACTTCATGTCATTAATGTTTGGAAAAATACACAAGAGAGGGGAAGAGGAGGGAAAAAGTTAACTGCAAGTAAAACAATTTTTTTTCTTAATGGCACTAATTTAATACTGCATAATTTTCTTTGCATGCTATAAAGTAAAGCTGTCTCAGTTATTTTTAAGTGTAATGGGGATACTAATGTAAATAAGTGCTCCTATTTTTTTTTTATTTATTTCTCCCTTCTTCTCTCTTTATCCTTGTTCAGTTTTAAGAAATGTAGGCACTGCAATGTAAAAAAAGAAGAAAAATATGGTTAAAAGAGCATGACAAAAGAAAAACTAGTGCGCTTTTTCTCACTGTTGCATAGGGGAACAATTGGGTTAAGATCCTTAGCTTAATCTAATAAGTTTTAAGAGGAAAACAAGTAAATGAAAAAGAATACTGAATATTATAAGGCTTTTTCTAATAAACAAATGTATGCTTGGCAGTTTTGTGTCTGGATCTCATGTCTCGGGGAGACAATTTGATAAAGAGAAATAGCTTGGAGAAAATGTTTTCTGAAAGCATTCAAGTATTCTTCCAGCTGGGACATCTATAAAAATAAGACAAAGCCAGATAGCACTTATCAGAAGCACAGGCTTTACCAGGTGTTTTAGCATGAATAAATTTTCATTTAGATTATCTGAAGTCTGTGTGTGTGGCTGTAAGTTTGGAACATTTATTCCTAGTAGGAAGGTAAAACATCAATATTTGAAGATGCACGTAGTTTTGTGTGTTATTGTCAAGTTAAGGGTCTATATTGGATGATTGACCTTTCAAAAGTTCGACTGTCATATGGTCAGCACCATATAATCGAATTTTTGAAAGTCTGAATATTTTAATGGAGACCTCCGTATAGCACAGAATGGGAAGATTTCCCTTTTCTGCACTGTAGTGTGATCTCGGAGTTGGTATATTTAAAGAGCAGAGGTGTGGGATGCAGGGGGGCTTGCCCCCTACTTAAAACATTCAGGTAGGTTATTTGTGTAGTTTTTTTTTTTTTATTAGATTTTCGAACTTTTAAACGTTGGATCATATGGTGTCACCACCGTATGACACTCGAACCTTTGAATGTTTGATTATCTAATATACACCCCAAGTTACTAGGTTTTAGGGGGTACTGAGGGTGTGTTTGTTTTTGTTTGAGGGCTTTCAATAAAACAAAATGGTTTTGTAAGATGTGACATAGGCTCAAAAGGATATGATAAGAGACAACAGTATAAAAAAATTAACCTGCCAAACAGTGTACTCATGTAATGCAAAAGCTGGGACTAGACATTTAACAAAAAAGAAAAAGGTAGGAGTAATAACTTTTTTAAGAAAATATGCTTTCTGTAATGTCTTTAAAGTTCAGTGGTCTCACAGATAAATAGAAAAAAGAAAGAGTAGTGAGCTATATTAAAAATTTAGAGTGCAAATAGCTATGCTACAGGAGACACACTTGGATAGAATTGAACTTGTGAATTTGATAAAGAAAGGTCTTCAGGATGGTTATTAAGCATAATACCCGGGGTAAAGGAAAAGAGGAGCACTTGTATTAATTGCAAGAGAAACTCCAATAGTGATAGAAGAGGGAAAAGCTAATAAAGATAGATTTGTAGTATTAAGAGGCTACTGACAAGGAAGGAAGATTACACTGGTATGTACTTTTATTCCACTGAAAACTGCTATAATGGAGCTTAAGAAAATTCTGGGAGAAATAATTAGCTTTCAACAAGGAATTTTTTGAAACAGTCACTAAGGCCATTGATGAGGGTAAGGCAGTTCACACAGCCTACCTTGACCTTGCAAAAAAGCTTCACACAAACCCCCCCACGGGCACATATGTCATGCTGCCCAGCTGAAGAGAAACTCCAGCTATTCATTCAGTCACCTACTACTCCAGAGCTGATCTATGCCTAACATACAAGGCCGAATAATACATATAGGTGAGGCCAATAATTTGATTTGTAACAGTAAAGGTATGTCTGGGGGGGGGGCTCAGAAGAAATAATGTAACAAAGGAGGGTAGTTTTTTTGAAGAAATTTATGAAAATATTTGGTATGGAAGATGCAAATTCAGTACTAGTATTTGGAGTGAATTTATATATTATTCCCCAAGATACAAAAACTGTGTTAGGCTAGACAGAATTTACATTTCACAGGAACATGTACATTTAATTAACGGTCTTGATACACACCCAATAACTATTTCAGATCATGTGCCAATAATAACCAAAATAAAAACACAGGTAATGAAATAAAAACATGAGACAATGGTACTTTCCCACCTATTTGCTGAAAAGAGGGGGATTTAAGGAATGGGTAGTGGAAATTATTCAGGAGCTATTAGAGAAGATAGAAATTTCTTCTGAAAATTTAGCTAGGGAGTGGGATAAAATTAAAGTGGAATTTAAAAACAGGGTGGAAATAAAAGAAAGGGATATATGGTTAAGAAGTAACAAGAATTATTTAGAGGGACAAACAACTGTCAAAACATTATAAAACAGGAGGAATTTCACAGAACAAGAAGAAGAGCAACTGCAAAATGCTAAAAAGAAAATAGGGGATTGCCTCGATAATGTGCATGAGCTTAGAAAGCTACCTGTTAAGCAACTCTTTTTTTAAATAACTACAGAGCACAAAAACTTTTAGCACAATGACTCAGGCAACATAAAGTAGAAAGGGTGGTCGCCAAGCTTAGGGAGCCTATAACAAGAAAGGTAACAAGACATCCTGTAAAAGTAAGAGAAATATTTTGGAAATTCTATGAATGTCTGTATAAAGCAGAGAAATATGGAAATCAAAAAAGGTAGAAATGGAAATGTTTATGGAAGAATTAAATATGCAAGGTTAGAGGTAGATGAGGCTCAATTACTAACAGTTAGGAGGAGATGAGGTAAAATTGTGATGTATAAACAATCTACAGGAAAGTCCCCAGGAAAAAACTGATAAAGATTTGGAAGGTTTTGTTTAACAGTATTTTAAGAGGAGGAGAAATACCAACATCCCAGAAGAAATTGTTGGTAGCTTTAATACCTAAAGAGAGTAAAGGTCCATCAGATCCAGCTTCATACAGACCCATTTCAATACTAAACCATGATTATAAAGTGTTTATGTCTATAATGGCTAAAAGAATGACAAAAGTGATGCCAATATTGAAAGATGTAGATCAATGTGGCTTTGCGGAGGGGGGGGGGCAAACATTTGACAACATTAACGGAACATTGATGATCCAGAGGGAAGCTGAATGTAAGAAAATACCACTGTTGTTGACAGGTCTTGATGCAGAGAAAGCATTTGACAGAATAAATGGGGATTATATGAGCAAGGCAATGGAAGCATTTGCATTCCCTGATAAAATTATAAGGCTGATTAGGAAGACATATGAGGGATCACAGGAGAAAATTAAAGTGGGCAGGGTCCTCTCTGATAATTTCTGCTTGAGCAGAGGAACTAGGCAGGGGGTGTCCTCTCTTCCTTTTCTTATTTGCATTATATTTACAACCGCTGGCAAAGAAAATATGGGGCTCAGAAATTTAAGGATATAATTGGTGTGGTAGTCAAGAAAAGCTGGCTCTATTTGCAGATGATATTATTTTATACCTGACAAAACCAGAAAGGGACATTACAGTGTTGTGGAACATTTTAAGACAGTTTCATATCTTTTTGGGATACAAAATGTATGAAGCTAAAACAAAGGCAAAAGTGACAAATTATGTGCCCACACATGACTTGGTTCAGCAATATCCATATTTATGGGGACATGTTAAAATTAAGTATTTTTGAGTATGGATTAAAATGATTCTGGATTGGCAGCTAAGGATGTGTAGGAGAGCTAAACAAAAGGTAATACAAAAACTGAGAAAATGGAAGCTTTGTTATATGGATATCAATAGGAAGATACAAGCAATTAAAATGATTTTAGTCCCTTTAGTCTTATATATGGGTCTGGCATATTATTATCAACCAGAGGAGAAGTTCTGGATAGCAATAAAGAGCTGAAGGATTTCATCTGGGAGGGAAGACGGCAAGAGCCAAGTGGGATAAACTGATTCTTCCAATAGAACAGGATGGATTGGGATTACCTGATTTGAAGGGGTATTTCAGAGCAACACACTTAAGGCTCCTATACATAGCAGTAGCAGAAAACTATAATTCAAAGTGGAAAGGAATGATGATGAAATGGTGGAAGTTCAAGAAACAAGGAGAGACTGGGATTTTGGATGCAGATCTTAAGGAGAATAACAACAATCATACAGGATATTATATTCAGAAAGTGACAGAAAGTATTCTAAGAGCTAAGCAAACATGGGCAAATGAACCAAGGTATTGGGAGCAAATAACTAGAGAGGTAATAGAGTGGGAAGATGCCAAGAATTTATTTGGACTGCAGGTTAGAGATTGATAGAGTATAGGCAAAGAGAAAAAAATAGGGGGGTCCTAAACAAAAGACCAACACTGGTAGAGTTTTTAGTAGAATCTAGAACAGAAGCCGCTGTTCATAGGTTCATAGGTTCATAGGTAGGTACTAGGCTATCTGCCTGAAGGCATTTATAAGCCTAACCAGAATGTGTTGGCTTTCGCCACCCCCTTAGATTAGTTCCCTGTGCCTCTGTCCAGCAGAGCCACTGAAGTGATCCCCAAGGTAATCTTTCTGTTTCCCATCCACTCGTCAAGATTTCTTTTGAAGAGTGTTAGCGAGGAGCTCTGCCTAATGTGGCTTGGGATCTTGTTCCAAAACATGGGAAGTCTCTGGGACAGGAATCTATCCCTCCAGCACGTCCTATTTATTGTTGTGGTGAGGTTTAGATCCCTAGAGCGTGTGGCTCGTGGGGATAAGGTTTTCTTTAGGTGGAGCATGTCCATCAATTCTGGGTTGGACATGGCCTTGTATGTCAGGCAGAGATCACCTCTGAGTAGGCGGTATGCAACCGAGTACAGCTGTAATTTCTTCAGTCGAGCTGCATAGGGCATCTGTTTGAGGCCAGTGATCCTCTTGGTGAGGTACTTCTGTGGTCTTTCCAGCTGTTGCAGGTGTCTTGTAAGGTACATCCCAAATGGGGCATTGTACTCTATGATGGGTCTGATGAGTGATGAGTAGAGGGGCACAATGACCTCTTTTGATCTGGATGCAAACCCTTTTGTGATTAGGTGGGCCACATAGAAGGATTTTCTAACCACTTTGGCAATGTGATTATCAAAGGTGAGATTACTATCTACTTGGGTCCTCAGATCCCTTATTACGTCTTCTGTATTTAGGGGACTACCACCTATGTGGTAGTTTGTGGGTACTTTGTTTTTTCCCAAGGGGATGACTATGCACTGTTTGGCATTTAGCTTGAGGCCATGATTTTGACACCAGGTATCTGTCTCACTGAGACCCTTTTGGAGGATGTCTGTGTCAGCCGGAGAGTCAATTATAGCCCCTAGTTTGCAGTCGTCTGTGAACTTGGTCAGCCATAGTCCTCCTGTGCTTGCCTGTACCTCTGAGAAGTATATGCCGAACAGGAGGGGTCCTAGGACTGAGCCCTGGGGAACTCCACTTGTAACTGATCTAGAGTCGGACCTAGCTTCCGCAACTCTCACCATGTGGGTTCTGTCTGTGAGCCAATTGGCAACCCATCTTGTGACATAGGGGTTTATGTTCAGGCTGGTGAGCTTGTCTATAATACCAGAATGGGGAATGGTGTCGAAGGCCTTTGCGCGGTCTAGGTAGGCTGTGTGTACCACTTTTCCCTCATCTATAGCCTTGGTAACTGTCTCAAAGAAGTCCACCAGGTTTAGGAGGCATGATCTGCCCTTAACAAAGTTGAACTGGGTAGGGTCTAGTGTTTTGAGGTTTCCAGTGTCTCTGTTACTGAGTTCCACGATGATGCGCTCCATAGCCTTGCAGACCAAGCTAGTCAGGCTTATAGGGCGATAGTTCCCGGGGTCTGTTAAAAAAGGAATAATTAGTAGAGCATATAAAATATTGCACAATAACTATAATAATCAATCAGAGGAGGTTAGGAAGGATTTGGAAGAGAGACTGGATAAGCAATTCACAAAGAAAGAATGGGGGGGTATATGTATGTCTCCCAAATATGCAACAAATCTAGAAGATTTAGGATCTTTGTTTGAAAGTGTTTACATAGGTATTTTATAGCCCATGTGGACTCCAACTAATTTTTCCTCAAGTAGACAAGTGTTGGAGGTATGATGTGGAAGAAAGAGGTAACTGGGAACATATTTTCTGGGAGTGTTATTCATTGGCAGACTTTAAAGATTCCCTGTAGACTGCTCTTTCAGAGATACTGGGTGAGCAAATTGGTGTTACTAGGGAAATTATTTGTTTTGAGCTAGGATACAGAATCAGAATTGCCTAGACATAATAAGGCCTTGCTTAGTCTAATTATGGTGGCTGACAAAAAGCAATTACTAGAAAATAGAAATCAGTCTAAACCACCAAAGTAGTGAATGTAGTAACAGATAAAAAACAACTGGAACTGGGATCTTTAGAAAAGATTAGGAGCAAATTACATAGGAAAAAATGGGAATTGTGGGAACAATACGTACAGGAGAGGAATGAGGTTTAAAAGAAGGCGGGATTTGAATAAAGTATGTAATGTTTGACTGATAATGAGTGGACAGATGTTAAGTGATGCATAATGTTTACAACTACATTTATGTCAACGTGGCTTGTAATGCATGTTTGCAACTGGAATTGTGTCGATGTAGTTTGTTTTCATTTATATAAATGTAAGATTGCCTATGTCATATGTGATAAATTAATAAAGATGTTTCTTGTTTTAAGAAAAAGATAATAGATTCACTCTGCATACACCTCTGCTATCTTGCCCCTGCTGATGCTTTGGCTGAGGATATGACGGCAATGTCAGAGGGGAAGGTCCTGGCCCCTCAGTAGCATGTGACCTACCTGCATTGACAAAGATAGGCCAACTACAGCTGGAGTTAAGTGGTGGAGGCTGTGGTGGGTTGAGCAGTGAGCAGTTATCTGGCTCATATGGCTCAGATGGACAGCCTCCTGGAATGGATTGTAGATTTGCTCACATGGCCATCCCCTACTATCAGGTCACCAGGGGAGTGCATGGTTCCTCCCATAGTAACAGATCCCAGTAAATTCCCTCTGTGCTCAGATGGCAGATGGCATGCTTTTGCTCATACCCCAGCCTATCTCCAGCCATGTGTGCTCCCATCCTCTTCTGTGCCACTCCATACCCTGTGCATTATTCATCCCTCCCCATCACCATTTGCCTACCCTCTGTTTATCTCCATCCATCACATCTTCCCATCCTGATGTCTGCACTTCTGTTGCCAACTGTGTTGTTTTGTGTCTGTCTGTCTGTCCTCCCTCCCCCCACACACTATCTTAATCTCCTTTCCTAGCTTATAAGTTCATAGGTAGCTATTAGGCTATTGATCTGTGAGGGGTCTTAAGAAGCCTAGACTTATATTCCCATGGTAGTTTTTAGCCCTTATATTTTGTTCTATTCTGGTGTACAAATAACTAAAAGATATGATGAACAAAGGTATTTAGGGAACATATGCATGTTTCCCCTATACATGCGGGACAAGAGCATGAAATGGGTGAGCTTGTGGTTACCGATCCATTCATCCAAGTTACACTAGAATAGAGTAAGAGAATACTTTTCTTTATGTGGCGTGGAAGACAGTTCCATAGAAGCAGTATTCTCTTTGATACAATCCTATCCGTCCAACACATTCTGTTTATTTTGCAAAAGAGACTGACGGCCCTTGAGAATGGACGCAGTTGGCATAATGGTTAAGGTCCTTCCCTCTCAAGCACAAGGTACAAGGCTTGATACTGACCTCTGGTGAATGTCTGTGTGGAGTTTGCGTGTTCTCCTTGTGTCTCTGTGGAATTCCTCCCAACCCCCAAAAACATTCTGGGTGTTTCCACCTCAAACTCACTCAAGAATGGAGTTGTGGGCAGCAGCACAGACTCTAGGGGGAAGAGTTCTATAAACCAACTGCTTTGGCCATCAACTGTGGTGCCCACTATCCTCTAGATAAGAGAATAAAGATCACAGACTAAGTGCCATAGCAGGGCTAGCCACTTGACAGTGTAAAAAGTATCTCTAGGTGATTTGGTCACTTTGGCTAATGTCATCAAAATGGGCATGAGTATTTGCCAGTGCCAAGTGGATTGAGGACCCAGCCTACTCTGACCTATTCCAGGGACCCATGTTAACACTGAGAGGTTTTCCTACCCCTATTGGCCAGTGTGAGCCAGCAGTCCTGGGAAAATAAGCTCCTGGCTGGCCAAAGTCCAGTTGCCCAGCTAGGGTTACCTGGGATAGTTCAACTGAGTGAAAGCTGGATGTAAAAAATATTCATCCTGCAGACTACTGCACTCAATATAGACAGGAAGCAGCTTATAAGTGGATGACATGATGGTAAGGAGGAAGCTGGACATCCGCTGTATCCAGGAGGCAATTTGGAAGGACAGTGCAGCAAAGCTACTTAGCTTAGGATCCCGACTCTACTACTCAGGGGGAGGACAGGCTAGAAATGGTGTGGGAATTGTGGTGAGAGGGAGGTTTCAGAAGACAGTGAGGAGTGTCATCAGAATTAGTGACAGACTCATGGCAATCAGATTCCAGTGTAAGAATAGAGCATCATTCATAATCTCAGCCTATGCCCCAGAAAAGAGCTGTGATAGAGAGAGGAAGAGTGAATTCGGGTGGCAGTTGCATTACCTAAAAATAAAGCAGGACAACATAGCTGGTGTTCATAATGGGGGGACCTAAATACAGATATCAGGATAGACAGAACAGGACATCAGGACTGGCTGGGTCCACATGAGTAGGGCAACAGGAATAAAGAAGGAGAGGCCATTCTAGACCTCAGTCTGGCAAATAGCCTGATGGTGGCCAACACATGTTTCAGCAAAAAAGACATTTTCAAGATCACATACAAGAGTGGTCAACATGCAATTCAGGTAGACTTCTTCCTAGTAAGGAAAGGGTATTGGGGTCAAATCAATGATTGCAAAGTC
Source organism: Protopterus annectens (assembly GCF_019279795.1). NCBI lineage: Eukaryota > Metazoa > Chordata > Ceratodontiformes > Protopteridae > Protopterus > Protopterus annectens. The sequence goes on from NC_056733.1 coordinate 1,105,130,869, forward strand.
ATCCCCAGTGAAACAGTTATCCCACAGAATAATCCACTGGTTGTCATGATCAGCTGCAAACAGTGGCAGGGAAGGCTCTAAGGTCAACAGAGATGTGGCTGAAGACCTGGATGCTGACTGAAGTGAAGAGGAAGAACAGGAAAAATATGGAATTGAAGAAAAAAGGCAACACCTTAAAACAGTATGTGTGAGGACTATAGAACAGATATGTGACCAAGCCAGGTACACAAATAAAGTACATAAGGAAAGCTGGTGGTGGAATGCAGAAGACCAGGAAGGCATCAAAAAAAAAGAAGGAGTCCATGAAAAAGTGGGTGACAGAAAAGATCGGCCATTTTAAGAAGGAATACTGGTTGGCTAACAGTGAGGCTAAGAGACCAGTTGCTAGAAACTCCTAGAAACCTGAAGATATGTTCAAAAAGATATCAAAATGAAACAAAAATCAAACAACCCAACTGAACTGGCAGAGACATAAATGGCAGACAGGCACAGCAAAATTCCCCCAAAAGGAAAAATATCTCCCCCAGCCCCAGCAGAGTGTAGCCTCCCAATGGTGACAAATGTGAGCTCTCTCTTCTCTCAAAAAAAAAAAAGCATCAATGGGATGGATGCCGCCCGGCTGTGTAACTCAATGAGGAACTAAAAAACAACTATTAAGGCTGCTGTTTAAGCTCATGTTTCTTACCACAGGATACACGGACCCAAAGAGTGGCGGCAGTGGTGGTGGTCCCACTGCACAAGGCGGTGCTTGCTACGACCCCCCTGGTAATATCCCCGCCAAGCTTAACAAGCAGACTCGGTCTGGTGCGGTGTCCCCCACAGGGCTCAGTCCTGAGCCCCCTCTTGTTCAGCATCTACTTTTCATTTGGGGATCATCTCTGTCACTGCAGGACAGAGGCACGGCAAAATGGGTATATAGTCTTCAACCTAAGGGGTGGGGTGAAGCCACACAACTCTGGCTAGGCTTATAAATACCCTAGGGCAGATAGCCTAGTATAAACCTATGAACCTATGAACCTAATAATGAAGAACAAGGCATCAGAGGCACTCTATCAGTTTCTGGAAAGTGACTCAATAGATAGCACAAAAGAACACTATCAGGTTGCAAGGGAAAGACAGAAAGATAAAGAAGACAGTCATCAGACACCCTTCATAAGGGATGCCAGCAACAACTTGATCACCAGTCTACAAAACATCAAAGGCAGATGGAAGGGGTACTTCCATCAGCTTCTGAAAGAAGAAACCCCACAGAAGCTGTACTGTCCTAAACACAGCCAGCAATGAAGGAAGAAGAGGAGTCCACCATAGAAGTAAAAACAGCTCTACGGAAAATGAAGTCATGGACAGCAGCAGGTTCAGATGAGGTCACCGCAGATATTATCAAGATTTTGGGTGAGTTAGGGGAGAAGTGGCTCCAAAGGGTATTCATAGCAGTATCTAGAGAAAGACAGATGAGTGCAGAACAAGCATACTAGTGCCACTGCATATTGAGATCCCTTAAGTGGGTGTTTGTGATACTACTGGACCTGGAAATCTGTAATCGGTTTGAAAGAACAGTGTCTAGTGAAGCTATATATTCAAGGTAGAGGTCACCTCTCAGTAGTTTGTATGATACTGAGAAGAGACAAGGCTTTGTGATTATCTACATTGTTTTTACTAATTAAGGTCTTGAGACGTTTTTTTTTTTCGGTTGGAAAGCATTGTGGTCATCCTAGTTGTGTTTGTAAACAAACATACCAAATTGGGCATTATGATACTCAATGATCAGCCTAATGAGTGCCAAGTACAGTGGAACAAGCACATCCATGGATCTGGACACAATACCTTCAGAAATAAGCTGTGCATTGAAAAATGACCTGCTTACAATAATACACACATGGTGATCAAAGGACAGTTCATTGTCAGCATAACTTCCCAGATGCCTGACTACATATCGGTTTTATGGGGTGTGTTGTCAATGTGATAGTTACAAGGGAGGTCAGTCTTGCTGATGGATAAGATTATACACTTCTTAGCATTTAGTTTTAGTCCACTGTTTTAACACCATCTACTTGTTTGGAAAAGGACTTCATGGATCTTGGTGTCCTCTGGGGAGCTTACAATGGCAACAAGGTTGTAGTCTTGTGTAAACTAGGTCAACCACAAACTTTTAACATTGACTTTGACTGCCAAGAATTAAATACCAAAGAAAAGTGGCCTAGCAACTGAACCTTGGGGTAAAACTCTTGTTCAGGTCTTTTGGTGGTCATCCTAATTTCCTGGGTTTTATCTGTGGTCCAATTTGCTATCTAATGAGTTACATGGGGATTAGCATTCAGTTGGGAGAGTTTATCTACGATAACTAAGTGTGGAATGATTTCAATTGCCTTTGTGAGTTCTATATATGTGGTGTGTATTGCTTTGTCCTCATCTATTTCTATAGTAACTTTTTTGAAGAAGTCAACCATGATATGTAGACAGGACCTCCCCTTGATGAATCTGAACTGGGTCAGGTTTAGTCTGTAGGTTATCTATATTGTTACATATTATTTTCATAATGATTCCTTCCATAGCCTTACAGATGAGACTTGTCAGGCTTATGGGTCTATAATTACCTGGGTCTATTGAAGTATCACCTTTGTCCAAGGGAGTAACTGTTGTTGTTCTCCCCATATGTTGCACGAAGCCTGTTTTGAAGCTGATATTGAATAGCTTCTGTAGGGGATCAGACAAGTCAGGTCTCAGGCTGAGCAGTAGGCAGCCTTAGTAATTATCTGGACCCATGGAAGTAGTGTTTCTGGCCTTAGATATCACTTTGAGAACTTGTTCTTGTGTGATTTGACTGGGAGATTTATGTAAAGGTATGTGATCTGAGAATAATCGATAGGAAAGGGGGTAGAAGTTTGAACTAAATTTATCTGTTAGCAGATTGGTTATGTCATCTGGATTTGAGTATGTGATATCACTGACCATTAGCCCTTTACAGTTCTGGGGATCGATTCTGACATTTTTAAACATAATTAAAGAAAGATTAGAATCTGTCCTTCAACTGGGTGGCTGTTTTTACCTCATATCTGGCTTTGTTTGATTTTCTTCAGGGTCCGGAGTTCCTTGTTTAGTATCACAACAGCATTTTTGGTATCTTGAGAGATTTATTTTTGTGTGCAATACATTTTTTCTTTTATTATAGAGCTTGTTTCTATCTGGGTTCTATCATAGCTGTTTATTTTAGAATTTAGTCTTGTATTTTTTTCTGAGGAGAACGGATGTGGCTATGCAGCTATTTATGTGTAACATTTGGCTATGAAGGATTCTACGTCAGCAGTGATGTCATCAAGATGGAAGGCGCTTCTGAATTTAGTTAGTGCATCACTCAGCTTTAGTACATTAGTCTTCACTCTGAATACTGAGGTGTAGGAAGATGCTTCAGTCTTATGGTGACTGTGATGTGACCAAGGAGGAAGTTACAGCAGGTGGGAGGCAAAGCCCCATACTGGTAAGGACCAAATCCAAGATTTCATCACCCTTGGATGGGGTGTGGACTAACTGGTCCATGGAGTTTGCATTGATAATGTCCAGAAATCTCTGGACATACTTATTTGTGGATGTTATAGGCTAGCTTTTTGAGGAGTAGTTGAAGTCTCCTAGGAGAATGGTGCTTGGCTCAATACATAGTCACTACATACTTGATAAGTAGGAGGTATAGGCAGGGGGAACATACAGGGTGTTCTATAGTTATCTATTGTCACTCGTCTTGTTTCACAATTGAAGATTAACAGGAGGGCTAGTTCGTTTATGTGCTTTATTACACAGAAATACATCAGGATTTATAGCAGCATTACAAAATATAAACAAACTGATTACCTGACAGACTACACAGACATACACGCTTACATCTCAACAGTTTACTACAAAATGGCAATCAGGCTCACACGTATTCAGTATTTATACACATGTGCAAGCCCACAGAAAGCTTCTTAAAGGTATACATATATACTGATCTACATCCTCCCTCTAATGAATTCCTGCAATAAAGTAACATATGTAAAGAGACATGCAATTGTATAGACATTAAGAAATAACACAACGTTCATGTCCAAGTTGCCATGTATCTGGAACATAGTCTAGAAATGCGACCTCATCTAGTGATATAGTAATCAGAGCTGGATTTAGCAACAGAGACAGTCATTGGTGAACAAACTGTTTCTGGAATTTCAGGATTCTTCTCAGAAACGGGGATATTCACTGGAACATCCTCTGGAACTCGAACACTGGTTAACTCACTCTGAGATTTAGAGTCTTTCTCACAGGTATGATACTGCACTACAGGCTTGGACACCAGGATCAAATGTTTCCAATTCTGCCTAAATTCAACTCCTTGTGATTCCACAATGTACAATCTCAGCTCAGGGCATACACTTCTCACAACTCCAAGCCAATCAAAACCTTTTGTCATTTGCATCCTCACTATCTCCACCTATCGTAATGGACTGAGCAGTTTGCTCATCTTATCATAATAGGACTTCTGGGATAAGTGCTTTTTAACAGATGGGCTTTCACTGATCTGTTGTTCTTGACACATGGAACCAATAAACTACTGGTGAACGGCAATGTGGTTCTGGTTTGTCTTGACAGAAGTCTCTGTGCAGGTGAACCAAGATGTTTATCACGAGGAATATTTCTGAGATTAAAGAGATTCAAGAAAATATCACTATTGTTTTGTTTCGACTTCTCTAGTAACTTTTTCGCACTTTCAACTCCATGTTCTGCCAAACCATTGGACTACAGATACTCAGAACTACTTGTAACATGAATAAAGTACCACTCCTCTGCAAATATTTTTAACTGCTGGCTTGTAAATTGTGTACCATTGTCAGAAATAACTTTGTGTGGAATACCATGGACTGCAAAATGATGCTTCATCTTAGTAATGACAGTACTGGACACTAGATTAGGAAGTAGGTCAATCTCGAACCAATTTGAATAAGAGTCTACTAACACCAAGTAATGTTGACCATTCCATTCAAAAATGTCTTTATCTACTGTCGACCAAGGTAGTTGAGGAATCTGGTTTAGCTGAAGAAGTTCTTTCTGTTGATGTGGCTTTGTACGATTACATACAGAACAAGATGAAAAGTACTCTCTCAACAGAAGGCCAGAAAACTAGTTCTCTCACCATTCTTTTGGTAGAAGCTGTTCCTGAGTGGCTGCAATGCAAGATAGTAATGTACTCTTGTTGTAAGGACTTTGGAACAATTACTTTTGGACCCTTCATGATGATACCATCGTCAAACAAAATCTCATCTCTGTAAGGAAAATAAGATTGCAGGTCAACAGGTAAGCAAGATTGCTTTGATGACCATCCTCAAGTGATAAAGTAGTTGAGCTTCTGAAGAATTGGATCTGAAGCTGTATGACTTCTAAGCTCATCAAGAAGTGTGGAAGAAAAAGTTCTCACTTCGATAACTTCAAAATCAAGTTGCTCATTTTCATGCTGTTCAGTGGTATTTCTGGGTGATCTGGATACTGTATCAGGAAGATAAAGAAGTTTGCCTTTTGTGTAGACAAGATTGAAATTACGCTTTTGCAATTTCAACATCATGCGATGCAGTCTGGCAGGAGCTGTATGCCAAGGCTTTCTCAAAATAGTGACTAGAGGTTGGTGATCGGTTTCAATCTGGATAGGTCTACCATAAATATAATCATGGAACTTTGAATATACAAACACAATTGCCAAGAGTTCTTTCTCTATCTGAGCATACTGCATTTCAGTTTGGGTCAAAGTTCTGGATGCATAGGCTACTGGTCTACCCTCTTGAAGAATGAATACACCAAGACCAAATATCAAAACATCACAAGAAAGAGTAACTGGCTTGTGAACATCATAGTATCTGAGATGTGATTTACTGGCAATTTTCTGTTTCAGGACATCAAATGCTGTCTGGTGCTGTTCCAACCATGACCAGGATACATCTTTACATGTCAACTCTCTGAGTGGTGCTGAAAGTTGGCTCAAGTCTGGAATGAACTTGCCAAGATAGTTAACCAATAGTTAACCATGACAAGAAAATGTTGTAGGGCTTGAACATTGTCTGGAGCTAGCATCTCGAGAATTGCAGTTTGCTTGGAAGGATCTGATCGTAAGCCTGAACTGGTAAGTAAATGACCAACATAAATAACTTCACGTAGCCAGAATATGCACTTCTGAGGATTCAGCTTAAGATTCACTTCATGTGCTCTTTCCAGAACTTTCTTGAGGTTTCTGTCATCCTTAGCTTCACCATTACCGCCTCCTAAAATATCTTCTACTATAATAGCACACGGATACCCAGAACAAAAATTTGTTCCATTGCACGCTGGAAGACTTCACTGGAAGAATTTATCCCAAATGGCATTTTCAAAAATCTGTACCTGCCAGAAGGAATACTGCAAATAGTTAGCAATGAAGATTTTCAATCAAGCAAAATTTGCCAAAATGAACTCTTTGCATCCAAGACAGAAAAGACAGTGGCATTTGGCATAAGAGCAGCGACTTCCTCGACTATATGCATTGGATGATGAGGTCTTTTTAGTGCCTTGTTCAAGTCTCTTGGATCAATACATAATCTGATATCATCTGAGCTTTTCTTATGAGCTACAACAATGGAGGATACCCACTCAGTCGGTTCATTAGCTGGACAAATCATGCCTTACTGCACCATTTTGTCTAGCTTGGCTTTGACTCTGTTCTGCATAGCTACTGAAACTTTCTGGGCTGGTCTGACAACTGGAATGACCTCTGGGTCTAACTTCATGGAGTACACAATTGGGAGTTTGCCTAGTTTTTCTTCAAAATGATCAGCATAGGTAGAGAAAATATACTGGTTTAAATTAGAATGATGGTCTTTCAAGCTTACATGGTGGACCTCCTTATTAAATGAAAGTAGTCTCATTTTCAAACTGTCTCTAAGGCCTAATAATGACTGCACGTGCCTTTTCACCACTTACAATTGCAAGTCATAGCTGTTTCCAGCAGAGTAACATGAAAGCACTACTGAACCTTCAGTTTGAATTTCTTCACCATCATAAGCAACAAGCTTTGCACACTTTGTCAAATCAAGCTTCTCACCAGCACATACTCTAGTAAATGTTTCTGCTGACATAACATTGCACTTTGAACTTGTATTAACTTTGAGCTCTATGGGTCTTCCATTTATCTAAACAGTACAAATACTTCATTTTTTGCCCATAAATCTACTGCATGTACTGTTTCATTAGGCACAGACACACCATCAACATAAAAAGTAGGGTCACAGCTTTCTAATTGATCAACTTGTCTCTTGGAAGCTTCTTTTAATAAAAGAATGATTTTCTTTTGATTTACAAAATCTTTGAAAATTATTCCACTTTTTACATCTGTGGCATTGCTGACCAAAAGCTAAGCACTTTACTCTTTTAGATTCATGATTTCCACTGCAATGACAACAGTTAACTATGAGGCTAGGTGAGCATGTGCCCTCACCCTTATGCTAGTTTGCTGACTCACTCTTGTGCTTCACTGAGATTGTGCGAACTCTGGAATTTGTTAGAAAGCTATGGGGTTGCCCAGGGACTGTTGCAGGGGTCACAGTTGCTGCCATGTGCTTGGGCCTGTTTCTTTTAACCATGTGCTATATGCTATCAACATTAGTTTTAGAAGTTACTGGAATCATACATTTCTCATTTGTAAGCATATTTGTGTGCTTTTTCTGTAAGCTCATATATCTGACAAATCTCAATGGCCTTATTCAAAGTTAAATCACTGTCACAAAGCAAAATTTTTCTCACAGCATCATCTTTAATACCACACACAAGTCTGTCTTTTATCAACTCATCCCTTAAATCATCAAATATGCATGTTTTAGCTTTATTTCTCAAATCAGTTATATATGTTGCAAAAGTTTCACCAAGGTTTTCATCTCTTGTGCAAAATAAATGCCCTTCCATTGTAATATTCATTTGGGGGTTTCACATTTCTCTAAATTTACATTTTAAGCACTCAGGGTCTTCTCTTGACTCAGCCGGTACCACCATATGATGGTTTCCCCCCTCTCCTGCAAATACAGCAGATGCATACACAAATGTACACTCCCTTTCTATGGCTTCTGAACCAGCTAAATTAAGCAGAATAAATGCCTTTGTACGATCATTTTTATCAGAAAATTCAGCCTCTAATAAAATATCATACTCTTGCTCAAACACTCTCCAGTTCTCCGCAATATTATTATCAAATACAAGAGAAGCTGGTCTTCGAAAATTGTCTGCTATGCCCACAAATTATAGAAAAACACAATGCAAGCCAGGTCCTCCGCAAATATGACCCTTGTAATTGTACACGAACATGCACACACAGCCAGTACTTGGAATAACATTCAAATGCACAATAAACTCTTTGAAATACTTTACTTTGTGAAATATGCTCTGAAATGGCTGTACTTTTGTGAAATAACTACAATACTGCACAAACATGAGAACACTTCGTATACTTTGGATTTCCTGGATAGTTTTAAATAATGCAAAAAAGTAGCAGAGAGCAAAAAATGCCACTGTTTTCCTTATTTTCTATATTTTATGCAATTTGGACTTTATTTTAAACATTTTCATAATTATTTCAAATATTTTCATTAATATGTCACAGTCTTGGACATGTCATTTAACTGGAAATTTGCTTTGAGCGTTCTGAGTATTTCATTTTATATTTTCCAAATAAGAAATAATTTTAGCAAGTTTTGGTACCTGAAATTCATTTCTGACCTGCTTTTGTGAGTCATATCCATTCCTTTATATTCCTCCAACATTAACTGAGTGCCTCTAGGTCTTGAATTTGGATCCCATTCTGACACCATGTCGCTTGTCTTGTTTCACAATTGAAGACAAACAGGCAGGGTAGTTTGTTTATATGCTTTATTACACATAAACACATCAGGATGGATAGCAGCATTACAAAATATAAACAAACTGATTAACTGACAGACTACACAGAGATGCATGCTTACATCTCAACAGATTACTACAAAATGGCAGTCAGGCTCACACGTGCTCAGTATTTATACGCATGTGCAAGCCCACAGAAAGCTTCTTCAAAGTACACATACATATTGATCTACATCTATGAAATTATAAGGATTTTTAGGGGTACATAGAGGAGGTTCTATAGGTATCTATGATATAGGTCTTGTTAACAGTAAGATGGACATGGAGGAGTTACAGGTCATTATCTTGTCTAACTAGTCTGGAGATAAACTGTATTTTTTAAGAATATGGAGACACCACTACCTTTAGTGCTATCACCTAATGAGGTGGGCCTGAACGAATGACAGGCATTAATACTCTGCAGTGAAGGAGTGCTTTCAATACTCTTATACCAGGTCTCTGTAATGACGAATATATCAATATATCAATGCTTTCCAGGGTAAGGAATGCCAGTAAGGAGTGAAGTATTTTGTTAAGGATCTTAGCACTGAGCAGCGATACCTTAAAGAGACAATCCCAGTGTTTAAAATTCGGATAAAGTAATGCTCACTTTAGCTACATTACTCATATTCCAACCCACAGTGTCATTTTTCTTTTAAATATCCTGTAGCTCTTCAATTCCATTCCTGTTTTGGCTTCCAGTGTCAGTTACCTTTTGGTTTTACTTTCCTGTCACATCTTATCCTTATGCTTCCAACTTTAAGCATCTTTGTATCTTCGCTCCCATCCATCTCTTCACATGTAATATACTGTTCAGTTGTTCAGGCTATGTTTTTTCACCGGTATCCTTGGTTGTTTTATGTTTTTTTTTCTTTCTTTGCTAATATACTTCCTGTACGAACCACAATGAGTGATCGTTGTAAAATCCAAAATTTTAATGTAACAAGAACTTACAAGCTCAAAGTGCTCATTACATTAAAATTTGCAATTTTAGAATGATCGTTCATTGTGGTTCCTTTCTGTAGTGTCTTTTGAAGTCACTATGTTATGACATGTTTGAGTTTCAGACTTTTTGTCCTCAGAAAATGCAAGCTAACGTGAATCTTGTTATTCTAGTAACTTTCTACGTTTTTAAGAGCAATATTTAAAATCTGTCGCTCTTTTTAATTTGTTGTCCCCACCATTATTTTAGGCTTTGTCCAGATTTCTTTCTCTAAGAAGATGAGGAGTGTGGTACGGGGTTTTCATTTAATTTATCAACTGTTCCTTGCATTAAAAATTTGCTTTTTAGAACGAGTGTTCATTATGGTGCCTACACAAAGGTACCACAATGAATGCTCATTCTTAAAAGCAAAGTTTTAATTTAAGGAGCAGTTGCTAAGTGCTTAGCAATTGCTTCTTATATTAAAACTTTGCTTTTTAGAATGATCATTCATTGTGGTTATTTATTTAGTTATTGACCTTTAATTACTGTGAAAGTTCAATGGGTAGAAGCCCATTTATAGCAGAGGCCCAGGGTGAAAAGCTATGAACTATTGCAGAATTTGTTAAGACCAGCCACAATGAAAAGTTTAAATATATTTTATAATAAATATTAAAAGAACATAAAAATACTAAATATCTATTTACAATAAACACCAGAGTTTAATCACAGGAAATATTAAAAATAACACAGGTGGACAGGTTCACCCAGTTACAGATAAACAATACTTAACTAATCTCACTATATTTTCCTGACTGACCTAAAGAATTATTATTCCCTGGTTACTTACTAGACCAAGGCAAGATGACGTATGTGACAAGTCCTTCCTTGTCAGGTTCCAAGAGTACCATGAGACTTCTGTCTCACCTAGTATTAAAATATCATTTTTAGTGATGGATTACAGAATGACATCACATACATCTGGCCATCTGACTTCTGGTTCCCATGCAAACTTCCATTGCTAGAAACAGCCAGACACACACATACAGCCTTGCTAAGATCTGCTGCAGCTCATGGATGTCATAAAAAATTTCAAACTTCCACCCTTCCAGAGTAGCAATTAGTTCACCCCAATGACAATGCAGGAAGCTTCCTAGTACAGTCTTTTTGTCTCTGGCTGCACTGAGAACTGTAAGATACAATCTCTATGACCTAAATTAAGTAATTTAATTTCTTACTATCATTAGCGGACCAGAGTTCCGCTGTGGCGACCCCTAACTGGGAAAAGCCGAAAGACAACAACAACAAATTTCTTACTATTTTTCAAAGTCAGGTGGTTTGATATTCCTGGCATGGCTGGCAATACCTCAAATCATCACAATGCCTAATAATTTAGTATGAAAAGACAGAGGCATTTATTTATTTTTTTTTCATGAGAGAGGGATTTGTGGAAAAAAATAGTAGTTTGGCCTTTTTCCAGTTGAGCATGAGTTGTAAGTTACAAAGTCATGTTTCAGTGGCTGCTAAAACGTCCTGAGTCATTTTTGGAGGGGTACCATGTTGTCAGATGTGCAAATGAGAATGGAATCGTCTGTGTGTTGTATTAAGGTAGCCTGTTTTGTTGATGTATAGAGGGTGTTGGCACAAATGATACAGTGGAGGTGACCAAGGATAGAGCCTTTTGATATACCAGTGGTGACTGGGAGGTAAGGACAGAGCATGGAATGCCATTTTACTGACTGCTACTTAATGGTCAGGTAGCTTTTGAACTACATAAGGGTGGGTTGAGAGAGACCTACTGAAGACTTCTGAAGTAGAAGCTTCTTCTGACAAGCTATGTAGAAGGCTTTAGACAAGTCTAGAAATAAAGTAGAGACTAGTTTGCCATTATCTTTAGCTTTATTGATAGCATCTATATAGGTTAAAAGGTCAATGCTAGTACTATCAGAAGGAGAGAAGCTATATTGTCTAGGAGATAGGAATTATTACTGCAGGCAATAGTCTAGCAATTGTTTTTAGGGAATGTAGGATACATGGACTGACCTAGTTACAAGGTTTGAGACAGGATAGCCAGTACTATTAGCTGCTATTTGTAGGTACTTGCTTGGAAAGTCATCAGCTGAAGAGGAGCACAGTTTATGTGTTTAAGAGTAGTTTTATATAGGATGTGGGCACAGGTTTGAAGGTGAAAGTGGATATGGTGATATGTGGTTGTTGGGCAGGGTTGGGATTGCATGTTGATTAATCCTTGGTTAGAGATTATATACTATCTATAATAGAAGAGTTGAACTGTATTGCAGTTTTGAGTGGTGAGTTATCAGGAGAGGGGTATGGGTTGAATTTTTGGTCATGGTGTAAGATTTCTTTAATGGATGTCCAAACTTCTTTAGTATTATTCTGAAAGTTATTATAGTGCAGTTTTAGTATTTATTTATTTATTTGCTTTTTAGTACAATTGTGAAACATTCGAAAGTTTTCAAGATATTGAGGTGTTTCATAATTTTGCTATTCTTTCCATGCCTTTTCTCTGTCCTGCATTTGCATTCTACTCTTTCTGGATAGCCAAATCACATATTTGTTTTAGTGTCTTCCTTCTAGGAGGTGTAAAGCTATTTATAACATTCACCAAAGTTGTACTGAATTCATTTTCAGCATTGTCTAAGGGAAGGATTTTTTAGGAAGTTCCAGTCAGTAGATGATAGTGTAGTAATGAACATTTCAGGGTTAAACATGGAAAGGTTGCATGTTGTTTTGTAAATATGCTATTTAACTGGATGTGTGAGTTGTCTGGTTGTACAGACTGGGAGATGATCACTGAGAAAGTCTGACATTGTACTTGTGGTGGAGTATTTGCTAGGGTCTGATACCATCATCCAGTCTAATAGGGAATTTGATGTCTTCCTATAATGGTGTGGGGCTCTTAATTATTTGAGTGAAACTCTGTAAGTTCATTCTAAATGTAGGGGAGTTAGTGTTTATGTCCAACCAATTGACATTCATCCTCTAGTAGTATTTTTTCTTATGGAAATGTTATGGGTATCCAATGCAGGACATCTTCCAGTATAGCTGTATTGTCAGCAGGAAGGATGTAAAGAACAGTAACACGTATTTGTTTATAATTGCGTATTTCGATGTAAACAATAAGAAGCTCTGCTGAACAGAATTTTGTTATTGGTTTGCTGGGAATGGTGGTAGGTCTTGGGAAGTATTAAAACAATACCATCTTTCATCTCTAGATTTCTCTACTTTGTTAGCATACAAAGTGTTCATCATTTTTTCATTGCCAAACCACCTTCATTTTGAACTTCTTTTGTTGGGTGAAATATGGACTGTGTTTTTGTGGAGCTTATTCATGGTTTGTTTCTGTGTTTGTCTATGTGTTTTTTCAACTGTAGGCTTAATTATATTTCTTGTATGAAAATATTGCACACATCTGTATATGTGTGTGATAGGTACGTTTGGCTTTTAATTTGTTTATTCCCTCTGTTTCCTCAAATGCTTTATTACGTTATGCCATGAGACATGTCATCCTGTATGAGTTCAGATTATACGGGCAGCTGTCATTTTGTAAAACTGCACATCACAATAGAATTAAAATTCTTCATCTCTTCTCCCTTGTTTTCTCCTCATCACCTGCTAGATTATTTTTCTTTTTCCATTACAACTGTAAATGTATTGATATAGATATCACATTTAACTACTGCCACATTATATACCTGCCCGAACAAATGTGGTATCGGAACAGATATTGGGGAAAACAACATATTTATTTATTTTTTAATTTTATTTATCATTTTGTTGACTGGGAAAGTCAGACTAGGACAGAGCATATTTTCAGCAGAGGCCCAGGGAGAAATGCTCCAGATGCATGTCTTTGGATTGTGGGAGGAAACCGGAGTACCCAGAGGAAACCCACACAAACGCGGAGAGAACATGCAAGTTCCACAAAGAAGGCACCCCAGCCAAGAATCGAACCATAGAACCTCTTGCTGTGAACTGACAACATTAACAGCTGCACCACTGCGCCACCCTAGGTTTCCATGCCAAGACTCGAAATAACTTAAAATAAATTGATTGCATAGTAACATACACTGTGTTTTACTATAGCAATAACCCACGCCTGGGTGTGGGTAATGCTGGATTTACCCACGGTTGGAGTGGTTTGGTCACGAGGGCGAAGCCCGAATGGCCAAACAAAGCCAACCGTAGGTAAATCCAGCATTACCCACACCCAGAAGTGGGTTATTGCTATTATACAATGACATTATTTAAGAAAAAAAATAATTACTTTTCTTAAATAATGGCATTGTATAATGCCTCCTTGCTGCCCTTCCACAGCTGTCTGGTATTCTGTGGCAGTTCTGATGTACTGCACATGTGTATGCCTATGCAGTACATCAGAGCTGTGGGCAAAAGCAACGGAGAAAGCAAGATCTCCGTTGCTTTTTACTGTTTCGCTATGTTAAATGGGTTTAACATAGTGAGACAGCTTTAAAAAAAGCAACAGAGAACCTTCGTTGCTTATTTTAAAGCTGTCTCGCTATGTTAAACCCATTTAACATAGCGAGACAGTTTTGAAAAAAGCAACGGAGAAAGCAAGATCTCTGTTGCTTTTTTTAAACCTGTCTCGCTATGTTAAACTCCTTTAACATAGCGAGACAGTGTTTTAAAAAAGACTTATACTAATGGAAAAAGTCCAGACGACCGGACCTTTTTCCATTAGTATAAGTCGATTTACAACGTGCACGCTGACCAATCAGCGTGCACGTTTTGGAATATTAATGGGGGGTCATGGTATAATGACAAATATTATGTATGTGTTTCTTTAGAATATGCCCAATGCATCATTCCAGAGTTTACTTGCTTTCATTCAATATGTTGACTGACATGCATAACATGCCAGTGATTTCATTATACAATTTTTAATTTTCCTGTAATATGTACTTTAAAACGTGATCAATTATTTATCCAGGATGAGATTGAATTGGTTCTAATGTTATCAGTCCTCTACCCAGGTTAACAAACTCAAAATCAATAAATATAAAATAAGGTTTAAAACTAGCAAGGTTCTTTTCGTGTAGGCCAAAACCTATTGACAGTTTTTTTTTTTTGAGAATATTCCTGATTAGCAAGATGTTTGTTTCCAGTTCACTGTAAAATTTTTCATTATGTGGTAAATCAATAATGATTAACAGTCAGTCAATGAGGGTTGTTGGACATTTGCCCTTACTATTTAAAAAATCCATGCTGAATCAAAACCTACTATATAAACTTTTATTGCATTCGAATATTTCAACATTAACGGTGATTTGGGGGTCTTTACCCTTAGATGGCTAGAAAGGTGCTTGGTGTGACATCTGGAAGAGGAAGGAGGACAAGGAGAACTGGTGGTGGAATGAAGAAGTACAGGAGGGTATACAGAGAAAGAGGTTGGCGAAGAAGAGGTGGGATTGTCAGAGAGATGAAGAAAGTAGACAAGAGTATAAGGAGATGAGGTGCATGGCAAAAAGAGAGGTGGCGAAGGCTAAGGATAAGGCGTATGACGAGTTGTATAAAAGGTTGGACTGTAAGGAGGGAGAAAAGTACCTGTACTGATTGGCTAGACAGAGGGACTGAGCTAGGAAAGATGTCCAGCAGGTAAGGGTGATAAAGGATAATGAGGGAAATGTACTCACAAGTGAGGAGAGTGTGTTGAGCAGATGGAAAGAGTACTTTGAGGGGTTGATGAATGAAGAGAATGAGAGGGAGAGAAGGTTGGATGATGTGCGGATAGTGAATCATGAAGTGCAGTGAATTAGCAAGGAGGAAGTAAGGATAGCTATGAAGAAGATGAAGAACGGAAAGGCTGTTGGTCCTGATGACATACCTGTGGAAGCATGGAGGTGTTTAGGTGAAATGGCAGTGGAGTTTTTAACTAGATTGTTTAATGAAATCTTAGAAAGTGAGAGGATGCCTGAGGAATGGAGAAAAAGTGTTTTGGTAACGATTTTTAAGAATAAGGGTGATGTGCAGAGCTGTAGTAACTACAGAGGGATTAAATTGATCAGTCACAGCATGAAGTTATGGGAAAGAGTAGTGGAAGCTAGGTTAAGAAGGGAGGTGATGATTAGTGATCAGCAGTATGGTTTTATGCCAGGAAAGAGCACTACAGATGCTATGTTTGCTTTGAGAGTTTTGATGGAGAAGTACAGAGAATGTCAGAAGGAGTTGCATTGTGTCTTTGTGGATTTAGAGAAAGCATATGACAGGGTGCCTAGAGAGGAGTTGTGGTATTGTATGAGGAAGTCGGAAGTGTCAGAGAAGTATGTAAGAGTGGTACAGGATATGTACGAGGGTAATGTGACAGCGGTGAGGTCTGTGGTGGGAGCGACTGATGCATTTAAGGTGGAGGTGGGATTACATCAAGGTTCAGCTCTGAGCCCTTTCTTATTTGTAATGGTGATGGACAGGTTGACAGATGAGATCAGACAGGAGTCCCCGTGGACTATGATGTTTGCAGATGACATTGTGATCTGTAGTGAGAGTAGGGAACAGGTGGAGGAGACCCTGGAGAGGTGGAGATATGCTCTAGAGAGAAGATGAATGAAGGTCAGCAGGACTAAGACAGAATATATGTGTGTGAATGAGAGGGAGGATAGAGGAATGGTGAGGATGCAGGGAATAGAGATGGCAAAGGTGGATGAGTTTAAATACTTGGGATCAACAGTTCAGAGCAATGGTGAGTGTGGAAGAGAGGTGAAGAAGAGAGTACAGGCAGGATGGAGTGGGTGGAGAAGAGTGTCAGGAGTGATCTGTGACAGACGAGTACCAGTAAGAGTGAAAGGGAAGGTCTACAAGAGGGTAGTGAGACCAGCTATGTTATATGGGTTGGAGACAGTGGCATTGACAAAAAGGCAGGAGTCAGAGCTTGACGTGGCAGAGTTGAAGATGTTAAGATTTGCACTGGGTGCAATGAGGATGGACAGGATTAGGAAGTATATTAGAGGGTCAGCCCAGGTTGGAAGGTTTGGAGACAAAGCCAGAGAGGCAAGATTACGTTGGTTTGGACATGTGCTGAGGAGGGATGCAGAGTATATTGGGAAAAAGATGCTAAGGATGAAGCTGCCAGGTAACAGGAAAAGAGGAAGGCCTAAGATAAGGTTTATGGATGTGGTGAGAGAGGACATGCAGGTGGTTGGTGTGACAGAGCAAGATGCAGAGGACAGGAAGAAATGGAAACAGTTGATCTGCTGTGGCGACCCCTGATGGGAGCAGCCAAAAGAAGAAGAAGACTTCAGCAAAGATGTAGAGTGGTATGTGCTGTGTATTGTCATATTCAGGTTGTATATGTGTTTTATTGTGGTTATGGTAACTCAATAGTGATAAATAAATTATGGGTGAGAAATGGCAGTTGCAGGTTCCTATCCATTTTAATTTCTTTGACCAGATGGCGGATCACATATGTCATAATTCTGAAGTAGAATGGAAGGATGTATGCTACTGTATTGTCTATTGGTTTGAGACCTTACATTAGTTATGCTCAACACAGATTCTCATGAAATTTGAGCATTTCATATGTTTCAATTCAGATTTTTAACTTCACAGTTTTGAACAAATTTAAAAGAGAAATATGCAACTTTATATTAAGACTTGGGCATAAAAATAAAAGGTTTGTACATGCAGTGCCTACATTACTGATGACCATGTCAATAATATTACCTCCTCTTGTTGGTTTGATAACTATCAATTCCATGACTTTATCATCTGTTAGAAACTCTGTGAATAACCAACTTTGAAATAATAGCGCCTCTTTTGTACTGAGGTTTAGTTGCACATGTATATTTAGCAATCTTGTCTTTTCATATTGTTATAGGTTGACAGTTTTTAATTCACAGGCTAAGTTTGAAGTTCATTGAGTTAACTTTGTGTATCTCTTGCAATCTGTCTAGAATCAATTTAATCGCTTACAAGCATGGAAATCCCATTGCATATTCCATCAAAGCAGAATGTATCTTATGCTGAAAGAGACAGATATGGAGCATGCATTACCTTACATTGGACTACAATCTCAGTAGCTATAAAACAACCTATATATGTGCTCATGTTCAACAACAGCTGCAAATTAATGCCCTTTGTGCCAGCATTAAATCACAGAGCCACAAACTCCTCTCTGTGGCCCAGATGAGGTATTGCAATACTCAGTCAGGTGGTGGAGGATGGGAGTAAGAGGCTTGCAACAGCTTTCTCATCCTGCTGTGATAGACAGGCAGCATGAGTGCACTGCAAAAGTTGAATTTAGATCTTGTTGATCTCCACTCGGCAAGCTGTCTACTGCTTGGGTGGTGCACTGTACATGTGTGAAATCATGCATCCACCTTCCAAGGTTAGCCACTGTAGAGCTCACAAGGCTGTTTCAGGGTGGTCTAAGCTGTGCCATTCTTCCAGGCAACACTATGATACAGTAACAGTCTCCTTGATGTCTTCAGCATCCGCAAATGTTAGTCACATTGAAAACATGCTGTGCTAACTTAGGTCAATTAGATATGGTGAGTAAGGACAGGAGATGATTGCAACTTGTGTCCAAATGCATGGACAGATGTATCTCAAAATAAATGCAAGTCTGGCATTGAGATGATCTACTCTGATATGGCCTGATTTAGGGTTGTAAATTACTACATTCATGTATTTAAGTTTCCCACACACATTACCCTCAATCATCACAAAAAAAAAGACACTACTGGGTCTGCATGGTCTTTAGAAAGTAAGTAGAAGCCATGAAAGGGGCAGTGTATGCCAGTCTTTCAGAAGCAATCTCAACAGTTAGTCATCTTTCCCATGTTCACAAATACTAGATCCCTTAGTTCAACTCTCCCTATCCCCTACAGAACCAATTAAGTCTAGTGTGGTAGCTAACACCCGAGTCTGCATCTGTGCATCATAGCAACATGGTAATACACTATTCCTGATACCTACCCTGTCACTACCTGCTCTCTCAGAGTAGTAGGGCTAAGCACCCTGAAACAGGGCGTCTATGGGAGCTAAGGAATTCTGCTGATTGCAATACTAAGAATATAGTGTATGCAGCTCACTGCACAACATGTTTCCATTTCTGTGTTGGCAAAACTAACCGTCACCTTAGGGAACGGATAAGGGATCACCTTTACTGCACTAGAAAAGGGCAACTGTATACTACTTTGGCTAAGCATACATTGGATAAGGGGGATGACCATATATTTTTGTTTCAGGATTTACACAGTCAGAATGTCAGCAATAAGATGGGGGACATAGTCAATACTACTGAAATATGGAAGTAAAATGGATTTTGCGTTTAGGAGCACACAAAGGTTTGGATGATAGTGTTCCATTGAAGCCAGTGTTAAAATCTAGAAGGTTAAAATAAAATAAAAAATAATAATATTATTTTAACAAGAGAAGACTACATAAACACATGCAGGGCTTTGGGTCAATATGACAGTATTTCTTGAGCTGTTTCTAGCATAGATATCACTAAAGACAAGCATTTGTTGAGATGTATGTACTAAAGCATATGTATTTACTAGGCGGACAACGTGTGCATTTATTAGACAGAATATGTGTATTAAGTTGTTGAGTGTGTACTGCTTATACTTTTATAAATATTTTTATGCTTATACCCACGCACATAAGTAGTTACTAAATGGGGAACATGAGTATATGTATTTATTCATTGACTTTTTATGTATTTTATTTAAATTTTTCCACATATTCCTGTCTTTACATTTTGCGTATGTGGTTTTTAAACAGAGTTTTTCTGACTTCAGCAATTAACTAAGGGCAAAACGTAACCATAGTAATTAATTGATTGCTGAGTGCTGAATTAACTTTGAATGGTAGGATTGGTTGTTTTAGCAATGAATTGAAGTATTTAAGTGCTGTTGCTGTTTGAATGAACTGTCTGATGAAGCAATGGTTACCATTGTGAAAGCGCTCACCATTTTGTATTAAAAAGAAGATTCTACTTTGTCGTGGTTCAGCTATCTTCCTACTGGGCACCTGTGTTTCAACATAAATGTAAATGTGCCTATGTCACAAGTGATAATTCAGTAAAGGTGTTTAAAAAAAAAAGAGCTTTATGTAAAGCATGCCAAAACTTACATTGCTATTGGAGAACAGTTTGATCATTGGATGTTTGTTAAGGATTCACTTCTTTTGTCGTCCCATTTAGCACTGGCAAAGATCCTGCTTGATATGCGAGTTGTACCATGTTTACTTTTACTCTGTGTGCATCTACATACTTGTTAATACAATGTCACATTCAATGTGAACTCAGTGTTGCATCTTTTTATCTTTGCAAATGATTGATAATTATTTATCTGCTGTTAAATATTAACAATATTGACATGCATGTATGGATCCCTAACATGTGAGCATTCAGGACTTGGTCACTCTGGGCTACTGATCTCTCTAGTGCTTATCTTAGTCACGCTGGGCTGCTGATCTCTCTAGTGCTTATCTTGTTCACTCTGGGCTGTTGATCTCTCTAGTGCTTACCTTGGCCACTCTGGGCTGCTGATCTCTCTAGTGCTTACCTTGGTCATTCTGGGCTGCTGATCTCTCTAATGCTTACCTTGGTCACTCTCAGCTGCTGATCTCTCTAGTGCTTAGCTTGGTCTCTCTGGGCTACTGATCTCTCTAGTGCTTACCTTGGTCACTCTTGGCTGCTGATCTCTCTAGTGCTTACTTTGGTCACTCTGGGCTACTGATCTCTCTAGTGCTTACCTTGGTCACTCTTGGCTGCTGATCTCTCTAGTGCTTACCTTGGTCACTCTGGGCTGTTGATCTCTATAGTGATTACCTTGGTCACTCTGGGCTGCTGATTTCTCTAGTGCTTACTTTGGTCACTCTGGGCTACTGATCTCACTAATGCTTACCTTGGTCACTCTTGGCTGCTGATCTCTCTAGTGCTTAGCTTGGTCACTCTGGGCTGATGATCTCTCTAGTGCTTATCTTGATCACTCTGGGGTGCTGATCTCCCTAGTGCTTACCTTGGTCACTCTGGGCTACTGAGCTCTCTCTAGTGCTTACCTTGGTCACTCTGGGCTGCTGATCTCTCTAGTGCTTACCTTGGTTACTCTGGTTGGACTGCTTTACTTCATCCCAGGAATCTGCAATATTTTTGATGACATCTGTGAAGATAGGTGAAGGCTGCCAGCCTAGCCAGATATAATTCTGTAGATAATTCTGTCATTTGTAAATATTAACATAAGCCACAGGCTTGTTTTCTTAAATGGGGAAAATGTTGGTAAATGTTAAACTTCAAAAATGTAACAACAGTGCACTCTGCTGTAAGAAAGCTAAGTCAAGCATTTTATGACTGTCTTTGATCTTTAAAGTCAGCTCCGATATGTCTGGATGAAGGAATTATGCCTATTGTTTTGAGGCCAGAGTTAATGGCTAGAATTTGCATATATAAATGTCCTTTATTGCTCTGGTTTCTGACCAGGTGTAAAGAATGTAAATGTAGTCTCTGTTAGCCTGGGAACACCAGAGAAGTGTGAAGAATGATGTCATGTGAAGCAGCTCTGTATTATCAATTTAAAGAGAGAGAATCAGAGAGCTCTGGGCATTTGTCTTGACAACATTCAACTCACCACTCTGCCTGTTCTATATGTAAGTTATTTAGAACTGTGTTTTCTCTTAGATATAGCTAGGAAATAGGAAGATCAGACTAGTTTGTTTTTCTGTGATGTTAGAACTTTTGCTACTGTATTATTTTAAGTATTTCTCTGTGATCTCTGAACTCTTGACTAGCACTGTGTAGTAAGAAGTATTGTCTTGTGTTTTTATTATTTATTATTAAATATTTTAAACATTTCAACTGTGGCTGTTTTATGTAGAGTTAATTTAAGCTCTAGAGTACATTGCATGTATATAGTGATACTGTACCAAGTCACTCTAATAAGCTTTGACTGTTCAGTCACACTTACCATTTGGATAATAATATTGCACAGTAATAATTGGACACCCTTTCAGAAGGGCCTTTGAGTAGCTGATATTAGTGGGTGGTGGCAGCTGGTACTACCTTTTAAACTGGGCAGAAAAGGAGCACAGCTGGAGAACCTGTGCCAGCCTTCCCCAGGAGTGTCTGTGTGGTTGTATATAACTCTTATCTCAAAGTGTGTGTGTGTCAGCTACTTGGGCAGAGACATGAAGCACTGGTTGGACAGAGAGGGTGCTGGAGCTTTTAGCTTGCCCCACTAGACTCATATCTGGACCCTATAGCTGTGCCAGTGGGGAGACTTATTGGGGACCTGGAGAGAAAGGGAGAAACCGGCCCCATACTGACTGTGATCACTGCGTGCTTTTAAGGGAAATTGTACTTTACTGTGTGTATTTATTATCCTTTCCCTACATGGATGCCCCTCACTGGTCTTAATGATGAGGATTGAGGCTAATTGATTGCTGGGCCAGTGCACGGGCATCACAACAGCACAGATGTTAATTCTTCCAGAACTCCCTTAAGGTCATCGTATTATCTTGGGTAGCCCTGACTGCTTGTGAGAAGGTCTGGCGTAAATAATAGGCCTTAAATGAGGCTACGACTCCCTGATCCATTGGCTGAAGTAGCAATGTGCTTTTGGGGGGTAAAAATACAACCTTTACATTTGCATGTAAGTCGTCTAAACTGTTTGTATGCCCAGGTGCATTGTCAAGTAGAAGGAGAATTTTGAAAGGAATGTTTTTGACCAGGCAATACCTTGAACAGCAGGAACAAAATGGTTCAAGAACCAGTCTTCAAAGATGGCAGTTGAAACCCAAGTCTTTGCATTTGCCTTCCAAATAACAGGAAGAGATGCCTTAATGACATGCTGTGGTGCCCTCAGATTTAAGGAGCGATACACAAGCAAGGGCTTCAATGTAGAATCACCTGAAGCGTTACCCCCAAACAATAATGTTAGCCTGTCTTTCCATCTCAAGAATTAAACCACTCCATTGTTTTGTAATAATTGTAGTTTTTATCGGGGTATGGCCTTTCACATGATTCATTATTCTTTCTTTGTCTTTTAAAATTGTTCAGATCGTTGATCGGCTATAGCCTAATGCCTTTCCAGTGGCAGATGGTGCTTCACCTCTCTCATGTCTCTTTATTATGTCCACTTTACTTTCCAGGGTGATTGCTTTAATGTTCTTTGACACATCACCAGCACATGCATCGGATTTACGTTTTGGAGGCATGGATCGCGACGTCACCAACATGGAGGTTCACAAAAGTGTCTGGTTGCAATATGATACAGTACTAAAGTGGAGCTCCACAGGATACACATACAGTACGACAGTCTGCAGCTAGACACTTCTGAAGTCTGATTGGTCGATACCACCACTGTCTACACCTAATTAACATTTCAATACAGCTGATTCAGAGCAGTATTTTATAGACATTCCCTAAAATGTTCCAAAAAATGTTAAACTTACCTCTTTTTAAGCTTCACTTCACATTTCTGTACTGCAGGCATCACCTGCAAATGTTTTTCTACTCTTTCCTGTACTTTCAGACCTCAGCCAGACCTCCTACTGTCACCTAGACCCCAGTGAGCTGCAATGGCATTTGCTCATTCTACAAAACAGTACAGTAACTGCTTTAAAACGGTACTGAAGAAAACAGCCAATCAGATTGTCAAATCAGAGACTCCCTTAACCAATCGTATCACTTGTTCTCAGTGAATGAGGAAGTAACTGCTCTAGCAAGATGTGCGAACATATCCATGAAAAGAGAAGATGGTAAAAAAGGAAAGAACAGTTTATTTCTCCAATTGACAGTAAGATTTCTCATGTTTATTTATTTTGATTTTGATGTTTTTTTCTGACATTGCGGCAGCCCGTTTGTATCTATGGGTTGTCCGCATATCGGATGTTCGTAAGCCAGGGACAGGCTGTATAACCAGAGCTATCTTTAAATTTTAAAGGAGATATAAATAACAGTTATTACCTAGAACTGCTGTACTAGTGTTTGTTGGTTTGACAGACATGTTACAAAATGTCAAGATAACTTTCTGTAATTGAGGGCCCTGGTTCGCTGGTGCCTAAAGCTGGCTATGACTATCAGACACATTATAAAAGCTTTGATACTTATTTTGAATGAGAAAAACTGCACAGACTGTCAAAACATATAAATCAAAATAAACCGACAATGAACAAATTCACTAATATATCAAAATGCAATGCCTATACTGCAAAATGCATTTGATGAGTATTTTGAAGTAAGCACTAAATAACATGAAATGTAAGGAATCTACTAATGTTTGCAAGTTGAATCACACATGCTTTCTGCAAAAGTAGCAGCAGGTAAATTCCAAGAAATTATATAGTTTGAAAAAACATAACTCATTGTTTAAGTTAATTAAAACTTTAAAAAAAAAACTGAATCAATCACTCTGTTTACTAATGCTTTCTGTAGCTACTAGAAGTCATGAAAAGGCAGGTCGTAAAACATTTAGAAGATACCTACCTTTGAAAATAACAAGCCAAAGGCTGAAGTAATGAATGGCTCAACCTAAAAGGTGTTGTGAGGAGATAAAAGGACTGTGATTAAAAGGCTGAAACTTCTTGCAGGCAACCCTTCCCCCAACTCTACACAGACAAGTCTTGAGTATGCTCAGAGATATACACTGCTCAAAGTAAACATTGCAGAATGTAAACAAAGAAATGCTGGGAATATTTAATGTTATCCAGATTCTGTTTATTTATGTTAGAAGCTTTAGAAGACTGTCATTGCCTAAATATTCCACAGTTGACATTGCTTTCTCTTTCAGCTTTTACCATCTTTCCTGCTCCCTATATATAAAAGGGGCCCTATAACACACAACAATTCACCTTTCCCCATTTCACACATTCTATAGGTTGTTGTTTTTGTCTGACCTTCTGCTGTTACCTCTCAACCTCTTAGAACAAGAAATCTAGACAAAGCCAAAAATAATGGGGGGGGGGGGGGTCAAAAGGCCATAAATAGGGACAGATTTTAAATATCACTCATAAACTTAAAAAGTTGCTCGTATAACAGGTTTTGCTTAGCTTGCATGTTCTGAAGGAAATAAAGTATGAAATTCAAATGTCTGTCACTATTTAGTGACTTTAGCCCTTGATAACTTGCCAGAAAACCAAACATTTTATGAGGAACAGACCAAAAACATGAGGCAAAAATCTGAACAGTTGGGAGTTATGCCTCTACCTTCTCCACCCCTTTTTCTACTTTCCTAAGCAGCTGTTTCTTTCACTTTTATGGATATGACAAGTGTCATGTGGACATCATAGAACTACAGCTATATTTACTGTATAGCCACTTTGTGCTACCCTGCCTAGGGACATGCTATCACATCCAGCCTTCTTAAAACATGTGTAGCTTTATATTTCACATACGTCGGTCTGAGAGTTTATGCTTTTAGCTCTTGTGAGATCACACAGCATGGCACTTGACTTGGATATATTGCTGTGCTTCAGGACCCTGGCTTCACTGCATGTATGCCCTCATTTGCACAGTTGTGCCACTTCTTGTCTAACTTCCTTGAAGAGCAGCTTGGTGTGCTAATTAATGTGGACCTTTTGTGACTCCCTGTGTTGCTGTGTAGTGCTGCTAGGTCGTTCAAAGCTTGTGCAGACCTACAATGTATCTTTAAGAATTCTGGCCTTTTATTTGGTGTGGTTCTTTGTGTTTCATGGAATACTGGAACTGTAAATGTATGTCTGTGAAAGGGAAAAAAGTTTCGGAATTTAGGGCCTGTAACACAGAAGGCATGGATAGTAAGCAGATCAAGGAAGAGAGTAGAACGTGTAATGTTGTTGTTGTGTCTTTCGGCTTTTCCCGGTTAGGGGTCGCCACAGTGGACCTCCGGTCCGCTAATGATTGGCAGTAAATTTTTACATGCCGAGCTGCCGGCCCTGACGCACAACCTTTAATGAAGGTATGCCCATTCATGCATGTCTCCACACAGAAGACGCCCTAACTGAGAATCGAACAGGACAACGTCTTACTGTGAGGCGACAACAAAATAAATAAATAAATAAAAATAAAGTAAAAAAAAAAAAGGAAGAGGAGTACACGGTTCTACTGTTCATGTATTAATAAAGGCAATAGGCAAGTGTGCAATACTGAGCTTCTTTTGGAAAAGGTGGACTTCTAATGGACTGCAGTAGTGTTCCCTATGTGGTCAGTCATAGGATCATACAAGGTTACTAGGCTAATGGCCCTGGGGCCCTTACAAGCCTAGCCAAGAGTTTATTCCCAAAAAGAAACCTCAGTCAGCACCTGTCACCCCTGTCAATGAGGGGCACAGGTGGAACCCCTGGGACAAATTTGTGGTTTTCCAGCCACTCATCAAGGTTACGCTAGAAGAGGGTCAGCGAGGTACTCTATTGGACATCTATGGGAAGTCTAGTCCAGAGACAGGGTGGCCTCTGGGAGACAAACTTGTCTCTCCAGTAGGTTTTGTTGATGTTGCATATTAGATTCAGGTCTTTTGAGTGGGTAATGCACCAGGAGTCAGACTTACGGATATGGAGCATCTCTAGTAGGGCAGGGTCCAAAACTGCCTTGTAGATGAGACACAGATCACCTCTGAACAATCTGTATGAACCGAGTGGAGTGGTAATGATTTGAGCTTGTCCACATAGGACAGGTGTTGGAGGCCATGGATTCTCTTTGTGCGGTATTTCTAAGGCCTTTCCAGTTGGTGCAGACGTTTGGAGAGGTACATACGAAACGGGGCATTATATTAAATTATTGGTCTAATGAGGGAGTATAGAGAGGTAATAACCTTATTTTTTCTGGATGCAATCCCTTTACTTATGAAATGAACCAAATAAAAGGATTTTCTGACCACTGCCGCTACATGATGGTCAAATGTGAGGTTGTTATCAACCTGAGTACCCAGGTATCTCAACACAGGTTGTGTGCTTAGGGGGTTGCCATTGATGTGGTAATCAGTGTGGGCCGTGATTTTGATGAATCTTATGATGATACTTTTTTTGCATTTAGCTTGAGGCCATGACATTGGCACCAATCATTAGTTGCTGTGAGACCCTCTTGCAGCATGTTAATATCATTTAGAGAGTCAATGACAGCACCCAACTTACAGTTGTCTGCAAACTTCGTCAGCCACAGGCCTTTTGTCTTTACTTGGACCTCTGAGAAGTAGATGCCAAACAGTAGGGGTCCCAGGACAGATCCCTGGGGAACTCCACTAGTGACAGGTCTGCTATTGGAGGTGGAGGTGCCTATTTTGACCTTGAGGGTCCTGTTGGTGAGCCAGTTGGGCACTCACCTGATGAGATAGGGATTTACACCAAGTTGTGTTAGCTTTTCAATGATGCCCAAGTGGGGGATTGTGTCAAAGGCCTTGGCCAAGTCAAGGTAAGCTGTATGTACTGACTTTCCCCCTCATCCATGGCCTTGCTGACAGTCTCAAAGAAGTCAACCAGGTTCAACAGGCAAGATCTGCCCTTGATGAATCTGAACTGGGTGGGGAAAAGTGCTTGGGGATTGCCTATGTCCTTGTGTCTGAGATCCATAATAATACACTCCATGGCCTCACAGATCAGACTTATCAAGCTAATGGGTCAATAGTTTACAGAGACAGTAGTGGCACCACTTTTGTTCAAGGGGATGACAATGGCAGTTTTCTACTCTGTGGGAATGAAGCCTGTATTTAGGCAGTGGTTGACTGGGGTGCTCAATGGCAAAGCCAATTCTTTCTGGAGATGGTGCAGAATACAGCCTGGGATACTATCAGGTCCCATGGAAGCTGTGTTCTTTGCCTTGGATAGGGCCTTTAACACTTAATCTATAGAGATGTGAGGTGTGGGACAAGTATCAGGATGTCGAAAGGGCCTTTGGGGAGGACAGGGGGTGGTGAAGTTTGCACTGAACCTATCTGCTAGCAGGTTGGCTAAGTCAACAGGACCAGTGTAAGTGATACCATTAAGTACTAATTCAGAACAAACCTGGGCTTTGCCATGGAGGTTCCTGACATAACTGAAGAAGGATTTGTGGTTTCCCTTTGTTTTGGAGGCTAGATTTGATTCATAATTGGTTTTGGAGGTTTTCACTAGTGCTCTAATTCACTTGATAAGGCTAAGGTGGGAGCTTTTCCGATTTGGAATTTGTTCCTTTTTACCCATGGACAACAGTTTCTTCCTTTTTTTGTAAAGCCTGTTGATAGAGGATGTCCACCAAACAGGTTTGTGTTTCCTTGAGGAGCAGGTTTTAGTTCTGTTGGTTATGGCTGAGTCCATGCAGTTGTACAAGTGCTTGTATACTGCACTGGCATACTGTTCAGCTTAGTTGTCTGCATCCTCTGAGGGGGGTGGTGGTGTGAAGCTACAGATACCCTCCCTTAGGAAGTTGTAGTCAGCGTTTGAGACATTTTTAGCTTGATTACAGCGGGGGAGGGGGTTGCATGGGATAGAAACTTTGAATGAGACAGTCTGATGATCTAATCTCATTAGGGGAGTGGTGCAGCAGTCCCCCATATTGGTGAGAACCAAATCCAGAATGTTATCTCCCCTTGTGTGGATGAGATGAGCTGATCTAGTGTATTAGAACTGATGAAGTCAAGGAATCGTTGAGTGAGTGCATTAGTGCACGAATAGTTCACCCAGTCTATGGTGGGGTAGATGCAATCCCTTTACTTATGAAATGAACCAAATAAAAGGATTTTCTGACCACTGCCGCTACATGATGGTCAAATGTGAGGTTGTTATCAACCTGAGTACCCAGATATCTCAACACAGGTTGTGTGCTTAGGGGGTTGCCATTGATGTGGTAATCAGTGTGGGCTGTGTTTTTGATGAATCTTATGATGATACTTTTTTTGCATTTAGCTTGAGGCCATGACATTGGCACCAATCATTACTTGCTGTGAGACCCTCTTGCAGCATGTTAATATCATTTAGAGAGTCAATGACAGCACCCAACTTACAGTCGTCCGCAAACTTCGTCAGCCACAGGCCTTTTGTCTTTACTTGGACCTCTGAGAAGTAGATGCCAAACAGTAGGGGTCCCAGGACAGATCCCTGGGGAACTCCACTAGTGACAGGTCTGCTACTGGAGGTGGAGGTGCCTATTTTGACCTTGAGGGTCCTGTTGGTGAGCCAGTTGGGCACTCACCTGATGAGATAGGGATTTACACCAAGTTGTGTTAGCTTTTCAATGATGCCCAAGTGGGGGATTGTGTCAAAGGCCTTGGCCAAGTCAAGGTAAGCTGTATGTACTGACTTTCCCTCATCCATGGCCTTGCTGACAGTCTCAAAGAAGTCAACCAGGTTCAACAGGCAAGATCTGCCCTTGACGAATCTGAACTGGGTGGGGAAAAGTGCTTGGGGATTGCCTATGTCCTTGTTTCTGAGATCTATAATAATATGCTCCATGGCCTCACAGATCAGACTTATCAAGCTAATGGGTCAATAGTTTCCAGGGTCAGTAGTGGCACCACTTTTGTTCAAGGGGATGACAATGGCAGTTTTCTACTCTGTGGGAATGAAGCCTGTATTTAGGCAGTGGTTGACTGGGGTGCTCAATGGCAAAGCCAATTCTTTCTGGAGATGGTGCAGAATACAGCCTGGGATACTATCACGTCCCATGGAAGCTGTGTTCTTTGCCTTGGATAGGGCCTTTAACACTTGATCTATAGAGATGTGAGGTGTGGGACAAGTATCAGGATGTCGAAAGGGCCTTTGGGGAGGACAGGGGGTGGTGAAGTTTGCACTGAACCTATCTGCTAGCAGGTTGGCTAAGTCAACAGGACCAGTGTAAGTGATACCATTAAGTACTAATTCAGAACAAACCTGGGCTTTGCCATGGAGGTTCCTGACATAACTGAAGAAGGATTTGTGGTTTCCCTTTGTTTTGGAGGCTAGATTTGATTCATAATTGGTTTTGGAGGTTTTCACTAGTGCTCTAATTCACTTGATAAGGCTAAGGTGGGAGCTTTTCCGATTTGGAATTTGTTCCTTTTTACCCATGGACAACAGTTTCTTCCTTTTTTTGTAAAGCCTGTTGATAGAGGATGTCCACCAAACAGGTTTGTGTTTCCTTAAGGAGCAGGTTTTAGTTCTGTTGGTTATGGCTGAGTCCATGCAGTTGTACAAGTGCTTGTATACGGCACTGACGTACTGTTCAGCTTAGTTGTCTGCATCCTCTGAGGGGGGTGGTGGTGTGAAGCTACAGATACCCTCCCTTAGGAGGTTGTAGTCAGCGTTTGAGACATTTTTAGCTTGATTACAGCTGGGGAGGGGGTTGCATGGGATAGAAACGTTGAATGAGACAGTCTGATGATCTAATCTCACCAGGGGAGTGGTGCAGCAGTCCCCCATGTTGGTGAGAACCAAATCCAGAATGTTATCTCCCCTTGTGTGGACGAGATGAGCTGATCTAGTGTATTAGAACTGATGAAGTCAAGGAATCGTTGAGTGAGTGCATTAGTGCATGAATAGTTCAGTCTATGGTGGGGTAGATGAAGTCACCAAGGATCAGGGTGTTAGGGGGTACCTTGATGGAGTCAAGCAGATCCAGGTAAGAGGAGTGGGTGCCCCTGAGTCATGGAGGGGGGTCTGTAACTGACTATAACTTAGATGTTTTTTCCCAACTGTCAGTTGTACCTGGAGTAGTTCCAGTGCATCATGCTGGCAAACCAGTCTGGAGCTGTGCCTGTCCTTAATGAAGATAGAGACCCCACCACCCTTAGTCTTCCAGACCTCGTTTTGGGGTTGGAATATGTGTGGAATGAGGTTATAGCCTGGTAAGGCAGGGATGCTCTCCGCTGCCCTGAACCAAGTTTCTGTGACCGCACAGACATCGGCATCTTCCAGTGCAAGATAATCTTACAACCAGTAGACGCCAGTTAATGAGGTACTTGCTAAGATGGGTAAAGCGAACTCCACAATACTTAGGAACAAAACCTTTCATAAACTTTTTTGAATACTCTTTTCCTCCCATACCACCGAGCAGTGCCCCAGGAAAGGTGGGGTGAATGGGGTGCCTGCCTCAGGTGCCAACTCGCAGGGGGTGCTGACACAGCTTAACAATTTACAAGCTGTCATTAAGTGTTTACAACTACTTACAACCTCTAAGCTAAGTAGCGATTAGTTTGTGGTTCCCCATCTTCTCTTTGCACACTAAATACTACAAAATGTAAGGTATGGACACTGATGCATTTGGTAAAAAGCTCACCTAAGACTAGTGGGCAATGCACTTCAGATTTTTTTGTTTAAGATACTGTGATATCAGCCCTGTTCTGCACAGACTAGTTATTTTCATAATTTCCTTTACACTTATCAGCAGACCTTCTCCTTCCTACCTCACATGCTATTGCCCAGAAACTACTACAACACTCTTTAGCCTTTCTGTGACCCCCCCTTTCCTAACAATAAATCACAGTACTAAACAAACTATTTACTCCCTCCTTCACTATTAGAAGTATGCAGCCTATAACACTCTTCCAATATCGGTTACCTTTTATTACTGCCCCTTGAATATCTTCTCCAGATTACCAAACAGAATCACTGACTTCTTGCTAAATATTATCTGTCTAAATCTGAGACTTTGTCTGTTTTATAACATTCACATTACAACATTCATCCCCAACACAGCCTGCTTCCAGTTATCCCCACCTCAGCTATTTCTACAATAACTCTTTAAACCTAATTTTCCCAAAGCACTCTAATGACAAATTCAAAAGACTGCAAATTTCCTTCCTCTAGCCTGTCACAAGCCTCCAGTATCCTTCTGCCTTCTTAACAGAGGAAGCATAAACAACAAACTTGAACTGGACACCTTTCTTTTTATTACAGACAGATGCCATTACTAAATGTACATTAAAAAACACTGGAGTCCATCAGATTTTCCCAGAATAAGTATACTTTTAATGTTACGTCAGGCAAAAGAACAAGTGGAGGAGCGATGATCCTAATTAAATCCACTGTACAGTTTGGATCTAGTCTCATGCTAAAAATGGAAATGACTATGAACTTAACTGGACTGTAGTCTACACCCCATAAACAAAAATGTCTCCAGCTCCATAGTAGTGGCTTACCTTCCTCCAGTCTCCACTCAACAACAAAGAAAACTTTTTTATCAATTCACTTGGACCTCAAGATGTTTTAGCTGATTAAGAATAAACACAAGAAATAAACAATAGGCTTCCCAACCTAATAATAACCAGTATTCCCAAATATATTACCTTGTGTGCCGTCCAAGCTCTCCCCATCAGTGATCATTCTCCTGTCTTATTCTCACTAGGAAACTTTAAGCAAAAGCAGCCCACCCCCCCAAAAAAAAATTATAATTTAAAGAGGGGAAAAATGGCTCATAATATTTCAAAACTAAAAGGCAATCTGAAAACCAGAAAGTGGATACAGCTTCTTCAGTATCTTGACTTTGAAAAAGCAACAAAAGCAGATATCTTTCTCTCATTACAAAACACACACTTTGCCATGAATTCTAAAGGACAAGACCAACAAATGGCTTACCATTAAACATAAGTTTCCACATATACTTAGAGACCAAGTTTTGATATAATGGACATTGGGCAAGAATTCTGAAACCAGGAATAAATTTGTGCAACCTCATCATAAAGGCCATACAAATGTATTCATTTCTAGGATGGCTCAAACACTTTTGGAGAAATATTAACCCATTAACAGAGAGGAATTCTAGCCAGCAAATAGAAAACTAAAATGTCGTTCAGCCTATCTGTGGTCCTCTTAATCCAAACAACTTTGTTCAAGAGTTTGCAAATTTTTCTCAACAACCATCTTCCCTAGCCAGCTTTCACTCTTTTATACCTGACTCCCATTTGTACTGCATTCTATTTCCAAATAATAAACAGAAAATAATAATATGAAAAATCTGTATTGATACCACTGAAAGCTCTAATCACTTTTCACTAACTGTATAGGGAGCACATATTAACCTCCTCTTCACCATATCAGCAATATCTCAGTTTGCAAAATTCCAGTCCCTACCATATGAATGTAGGTAATAATAAAATCAGTCATCAGAACTGAAACACTCATCTGTGTTTCTGACCTTAGACCCTTAACATTCTGCCAACTTTAGGCAGAATCTTTGAAAAACGTTTCCACATTTAACTGTCTTCCCAAAAAAACAAAACTATGCACTTTTAGACACAATAAGAGTTTCTAGACAGGAAGAGGTACTATCATCATGCTGATTGATGATATTCTGATTAACATGGACAAGAGGAGCCTTATTGACCTAAAAACCCTTCAGTCTAGTAAACCATTCCTTGCTGTTTAATGCCCTACTGATAGTGGACATCAAGGGTAATACTTCACTCTGGTTTAAGGAGTACATATTAAGATTATTTTCATTCTAAACAGGCTGCTCTATATCAAATGCATTCTCCCTTAGTTATGGTATCCCCTAAGACTCTGTCTCAACCCTCCTCCTTTCTGCATGTTTATTACCCATCCACCTGCTGACCTTTCCAAACTCTCAGGAATTCTTTGCACAGATGATGTGGCTAGTTACAGGTACAGTTCTTCTCACCCACTGTCATTAAAAACACCTTGAACAAGCTGTCACCCTCCTGATCAGACAGTGATATTCAGGATACTGCCCACACTTGCCACCACACTACACAACTGGCAGATTTTTAGAGATAAACATAAATCCACTAGAAGCTACTAATGCCCTCTGATACCTAGGAATATGGCTAGGCCAGAAGCTCAACTTTCATTATCTCATACAGCAGGTAAAATCAAAAATCAACAAATCTCTCTTCTGAGCCATGACAATATCCCACATTCTTAATGCAGACGACACCAACTACTGAAAAAAGGAGACTATTGCACAGCTTGAATACCACATCCCTCTGCAAGAAAAATATATGAAATACATGAAATAGGATAAGTCTGCTCATAAAACTAGTCCCTCCTCTGTGAACACAACTGTTCATCCTAACAAAAACAAAATGGCTCCCCATTCAGCAAAGGTCAGAGCTACTTTGGGGATCTTTAATTTTCCATTTCTTGCCAGTAAACTCTCCATTAGACATAACTGCTACATTCTGAGATCTTCTCCATCAAATGCTCCATCTTCACATAAATCCAACAGCAATCTCCATTGTAGCAATCACAACATTTAAATTCTTTCCCCAAAACTCTAAAGATCACTACCTTCCAAAATCAGGAATGTTGACTCATAACTCAGATTCTGGTGATCCCTTAAAGACCATCTATGCAATTCAGTTCAAGGCAAATGGTTTCAGCAAAATCAGCCAATCTAATCAATAGACTCAGTGTTGATCTGCTTATTGCTAAACTATCTATTCTATTAACATTTAATGAACTGTAGACAATTATATCAGTCTCAATCAACCTTCCATCCTAATTCACTCCTCTCTGGAACCTTATTTTTTCATGTCTTAAATATCTAGCATCCACCCTTAACAGAATCCTCCTATCTTTTTGGTCACCATGCTTTTTACTGAAACTTAGCCCCCCTGCTTTCCCACATCATTACATAATTTGCATAATCACGCTGTCTGTAAGTATTCATTATTGGCCTAGATATCAATATATACACTTAGTTACCACTAACAGATGGTGACATAGTATTGTGTTTATGTTCCTCCTTCTAGTTACCTGCTACCATTTCCTCTCATTATGACATATATTTTTAATTATTCTCTCATATTTCAGCTATCTTCCTCCTGTATTCCTTGTCATCTATTTTCTTTTACACCCCCTAGCCCCACTTAGCCCACAATCTGTTCTCTCTGGTTACTATGTACATGGAACCTTCAAATTCCACAACTGAGCCTGCCAGGTTATCCCTCCTGGCACTGGATAGGTCCCTGACTTCTTGAAGAGTTGCTTTTATGGTGAAAATGTGTAATGCCTGGGGAAGGAGATAGGGAGGTTATCCTACAGGAAAACATGAGATATAACACTAGAACCTTCATCTGTGCAGAGGCTGGACAATAGTCTCACATTCCCAGCATGCTGACATCTTGAACTTAGGCTGGGCAGGCAATGGGGAGAGGTACAGTCAGCACAGGTCCTTACTGGAGTCCACATTCTAGCCCTCGCAAAAACCCAGCCTGATTATTATTCTTCCTTTGAGCTCCAGCCTCTACTACGGCTCAGTGAACTCTCTGCCCAGCATGTTCCCTCTCTCCAGTAGAGGCACAACCAACCTCCCTGCCTGTGTTGTTAAGTTCCTAAGTCAGTAATTAAATGTAGGTCACCTGGGTCATACTTAGCTTTCTGCCTGTACACTACCAGTGCAGGTTATCTTCCCTGATGTCTTTGTCCTCTTCGCTCACCATATCTCTGCTCATTTCATTTCTTCCTATTCTCTCTTTTTTATACCTGGCAACATTTGTTATTATATAAACACCATATTAATGCATGACTCCACCTCACAGCTTTACCCCATTTTTAAACTGACCAGCATTTTTATTTCTTCAGTCATACTTGACTTTTCAATGTTCTCTGTCTCAGTTTCCTTTTCTCCACTGATTAACATCCAAGCTTTTTAATCAGATATCTTATTTATTAATTATTTTTATCTTATTTTATGTTATTTTGTTTTATTTGCTTTAACCACAAGCAAAATGTCTTCACTTCCTGCCTAAATAAATCAGTCCTGTAACACAATTTCAGTTCTGTTTCAGACAAAGGATAAACAAGCAAAATAACTCCAGCCCATTCCAGTTGCTTTTGTTCTGTTTAAGTGTAAGTCTTAGTTCATTATTGCCTGTAAATGTGATTTTAATGTTCCTTGTCTAGAACTTTAGGCACTGTTTCATCTGCCCTCTATGTTGAGCCCCCTAGCGGACCAGGTTTTCTTTGCTGTCAGCTCTGGCTTGTCTATGGTGCTATATTCCTAGTTCCACATGGTCACTTAATTTTCTATCACTGTTTTCCTCTGTAAACTACCTCCATGGTACAGAAGGATGAAGCCCAGACTATGTCTTAGATGAACTGGAGTTGATAATAACTTGGGCACTGGAGGAACCAGCAGGGGGATGGTGGGAGTGAGTGGTTGACACCTGCTCATTCATCCTAGAGGGAGAGAAGAAGCTTAGTTTACTGCAACCCTGACAACCAGTGGAGGTTGGGTGTGTAGCTTAAAGCAGCATAAGGGATGGGGCAAGGGTCCAAGCCATAGATTCACCCTCCGTAGCCAAGCCTGGTGCATGTGTGGAATCATGCCTGTGTCCATGGGCAGTTCAGAGTAACCAGGATGGCAAGTACAGTAACAGGGAGTTAATGTAACCTGAAAATCCTAATGTCTACCTGGACAAATGCCACTTGACTGATTGTAGTTACTGGGTGAACTGAAAGAATAATAGTAACTGTTGCTAGCATGATTATTAGCTTGAATAAAAAGCTGCAATAATGATATGAAATATAAAGGGTTAATTTAGAAATAGTATAAAATGCTGAAAAATAAAAAGTAGTAAGTGTGCTGGCATATCTTAATTAGATTTTGGCATCCATGTTAAGGAATATGTTACTGAGAAACAACATCTGTAAAAATAACTGCACAGATGGCAGCTGGAAGGACATCAATGATGTAAAGAGATGTAACATCAAGTAAGATAAAGTCGTAACATCAAGTTTCAGATAGTGCTGGAACACCATGTTTCAGATAATGCAAGACTGAGTTTCCATGTACAAAGAACCAAGGACAAGGGAACAATGGAAAACTGTTATACAAAGAAAGAACTGGTATACATCAGACTTTGAGAAAAAATATCAGACTTTGTGGTATAAATATGAGTGTGTATAAACAAGCTTTGGGAATTTGCCATAGAGAGCTGACAGCATCTGTGTTACATGCTTGTAGATCCGAAAGGAGAATGTAACAGTAAAGCGTATTAACTGAAACAGTTGTCTCCGTATATTTATTGTACTCAGTACAATACAGTAATAAGACTAGTTGATTACAATAAATAGTTAAATGAACTGTGGTATGCGTGCATGTAAATGCAAGTAACAACAAGAAACCAATAGAAGGCAGTATATAATTTTTCAGAACAGATAAGGTTGATGGTCCCAGGCACAGGGGAGAAACATACGGGGAAAGCTGTTTCTTCTCTGCTCTATACCACATTCCCAAATGAGACATCGTTACAGATTCAGGTCACTCTCTTCCTTGCTTGTTATACTACTCTTTGCCCTATTTCTTTCATTTTGCATGTATAATGTTGAATGCAGATATTTGTGTTTAACAAATGTTTGTAATGCACCTTCCATATTCCTGTCATTATGCATCTCTGCTTTTTTTTCACTTCTGCTGTGCTCAGAACTCTATATA
Source organism: Protopterus annectens (assembly GCF_019279795.1). NCBI lineage: Eukaryota > Metazoa > Chordata > Ceratodontiformes > Protopteridae > Protopterus > Protopterus annectens. The sequence continues at coordinate 1,105,167,999 of NC_056733.1, forward strand.
TTAACAGCAATACCAAACATCTCAACTGTACATATTTTCACAGAATGCCCAGATTTTTGCCTCAAATTTTTGGTATATTTCTCAGAAAATTATGGTTTTCTGGAAAATCATTGACAAATCATTGAAGATCAAAGTCAGAAAATAATGACAGGCATTTCAGCTTTCAACTTCATACCCACCAGAAAATTCATGCTAATGCAAAACCTGGTATTTAATCAACTTTCAACTTTCTAAGTTTGTAACAGCAATATTTAAAAATTGTCCCTATTTTTTCTGTCTTTGCTCCCCCATTATGTCTTTGCCCATATTTCTTACTCTAAGAGGTTGAGAGCTATGACCAATAATGAGCATCATAGCTCTTCATCTTAATATAATTGTTTTATTTTCTAAATGTTATGAGAATATTTAGTTTGTGTACAAATTTTAATTTCCATTCTCTCTCTGTTTTGTTACACGTTACTATGTTCTCATTTTTCTCCTGAAGATAAATTTTAAAGTGTAATAAAGTACTGGCTTCCACTATGAGTGACTGAGTAATAAAATGACTCTACCCCCTTTCTGCACAAATTGAGAAGCTGTATCTGTAAAGGGCAAGCTCCCCAAGCCACCTCCCTTCCCTAACTGCTGTCATATAGAAGTTTACATACAAGGAGAAGAAATCGACCAGCTGTGATGCAACAATAAGGGTCCAAATTCAGTTCTCATTGTGCAAATAAACGACAACCAAAATACTGTGGATCCATTCCTTATGTGATATCTGTCACCTGTGATGTGCAATATTTTTCCCTTTGCCACATGAAAAGTCTTGCATTAGCTAAGACTGTTCAAACACCTTTCCCCTTTTCTCTCTCTCCTAAGTCTATGTTTTATGAGTGTTGGTTCTGCCATATGATTACATGGAATTTTATGTAAAAATAGTACCTCTGATCTTGTTCAGATTCCTGCAGATTGTGTTGTCTTAGTTCATGTAGACCTTTCACTTGCAGAAATAGCACCGTATAGTTTGCCTGTTTAACATCCCTAACTATTCTGAGTCACTTTATTGAGCCATCTTTTTTGCACAGAGGCAAGGTTTTTGCCTGTGCCACTGGTAACCTAAGATAATTAATGGTCACAGAGCCGCATGACCAGCATAGTGGGCATGGAATCAAGCAGCCAAGGGCCTGCTTACCCATTTCTTGCACTGGACTATGGGATGTAATCACAGCCTGGACTTATATCTGTCAGAAGCCTGGAATTTACATACCCTAGATCCATGAAGCCTTCAGTAAATGCATTTACAAGGAAAGCTTAATCATAATTTCCATGTTGCTGTATTATATGACAGGATCCTAGATAGACAATGGTATCCACACCTATGGTATCCGTGGTGGTTGAAGGGCTCATCACTTGCACCAGAGGTCAGGAAAGGGGAAACAGGAAACAATGAAAAGTTATTTTTAATTAGATTATTTGTATTAGTAACACTGAATCAATAGAGTCTGATTTTTTTATATTCATGCTTTGTTTCCCCCTCCTTTGGTAGATTATTTATTCCTTCTTGCTTATCTTTCTCAACTCATACCTCATGTTCCATTTTTTTCAGTTTTTAATTTGTTTCTCCACTTTTTTTCCCTGTAGTCTTTTGATTTCTCTAGACTGATCTTTAACTACATACCATGTATCTTTCTAGTGTCCTGCAAAGAGCCAGCGCCCACAGCCTTAAAACTATGTGTTACACCAGAGTATTCACAGATCAATATCTTCCAGTCTGGGTGACCCTCTTTGACCATGTCTTTATAGAGATTATGCAAATGTAGCCATTATGAGAGCTACACAAATAACATAATGATATAATTTCCAGTTTCCATTCCTCCCATGTCTTTGGCATATTCAGATCTCTTAACTGTACCTATTTTGGAGGTACACAACTATTTTCAGGTGTGATTTACCCCTTCCAAGATGGCTGCACACTGATCAATCTTTTTTCCTCACAGTTTTAGTAAAATGCAGTTACTGGCTAGTAAATACACGGCGTGGATCTCAGCAAAGAAGAAAGCAGAGAGCTTAAATGAGCATCATCTAGAAAAGGTGAAGAGAAAACACAGACTGCGGAGAATCCTGCAGCAGTTAAATCAGTTCAAGCTCCAGCTTTGGTTCAAGAGACGGCATCCAGTAATTTAGAGGTTAAAATAAATCAAATGTCCTCAGAGCTGTTTACAATAAATAAAATACTGAAGGAGTATATCACCTCAAATAGCAAAAGGCTGGAAAAAATGGAAAAAGGTTTAAACAGATATTCAGATGAACTGAGGAAACAAGTGACATACTTACTTTTGGAAGTGTGTTCCAGTTTTCAGGCTTGATTTATCCCTTCACATGATTTTTCTAATTCTTACCCCCATCACACATGATTTTGAAGATGTTTAGTACACAGGAAACCAGACTACATGACCAACACACTGGTGGCACCAATAATTTAAAGAAAGAGGACCCACATGTTACATATCCCTTTTTTTAGAATGAAAATTGAACGACTCTGTGAGGTAGAATTTTGCAATATTATTCATTGAAGTCTACAGAGTTACACTGTCTTTAATAATAAGTTTATATTTTTATGTCATTTTTATCACTCTCAGTTTTTTGAGCATGGGTTTCTGAGTTACTACTCACAATCCTACCAGATGTGGGAAGTTTTCTGCTATTTGGAATTCAAATTTCACGCTAATTAGGAGCCCAGCTGTTTGGCTGAATGTACTTTTCAGTGTCTGTGGAATGAGCAGTGCAGTGATCTCATGTAATTTAATACTGCCCTGGCAGAATCTCAAGTCCATGTTCAGTTACATGCTTTCCATTTGTTTTATTTATTAGATTTCCACAATGCCAACTTTCACAGTTTATGTTTTTCATTCCTAATTACAAATTCACTGTAAACTGTGACCGAAGAAGAGTTTGCTGATTTGTTCATTTGTGTTAGTGGAAGAAGGCAGGAAAACTTCCAAGGAGTTCTAGAAGCTGTTTCGAGACAGAAGGTGGAAGTTTACAACAGAAAGAAATGTAAGCCAATGAAATGTGTGCATTGTGAATGAATAAAGTATGTTACAATGAATATGTTCTGTTATGTTTTCAGATTAAATTGAAGTTAAGGGATTTAGTTTAAAGCCTGAGTTTTCTTTATCTCAAAAAAGAATGAGTGCTTTGTTTTTAAATTCTGAAAATCTTTACAGAACTATTAAAGAGGCAATAAGCTTCTGTTATGCTGAATGCCACACCTTTGAGGGCTGTGTGTTTGAACTAAGACCATGATAAAGAGGCAATATTGTCTCAGTGGTAGGGATTTGCAGAATAAGCAAAGTCTGTAAAGCTGTGGGTGAAAACACTCCAACAAAAAAACAAAAGATCCAGAGAACTACGTTGTACAGTCTTAACTGACTGTGCCAAATACCAGACTAATGTATGTACAACAAAAAAGTGCAGGGAACAACTAGACACGGCAGATATGTAGTGTACCTTAAAATGTTAATGCGTCTATGAATCACAAAATACTGCAGTACATAAAAAGGGCTTTTTCACAGCTTCCTTAACATGAGCCCTTGGATGTTTAATGCATCCTTAGGACCGTTACGAGACTCTGAATTTCAGGACAGTTATAAGTCTTGGAATTAAAAACAAACATTCTCTTGAACCATATGCAATTGGTTCTCCCCTCTTGCAACAACACTGGCCCTATACTAGACTTTCTGTCATCCACTTGCACCATAACTGACTTTGTCATATCATAATAATGAAGAGTTGGTGATTGTGTCCATAATTTCTCTATCATTGGGAAACTTTGCTCCTACTCCTAACGTCACTCCATGCCTTTCTCAAGCAGTCTTCTCAATGTCATAGACACTACTGATTTAAGTACCAAACCATGCCAATATATCTTAACGGTTCTTGTTTATTTGATGGCCTTTTTACCTGCACTACTGCAGTTATTTTTTCTGATTGGGGAATAGACATTTATGTGTCAATATGTGCTACATATGCTTGACAGGTTCATAGGTAAGTACTAGGCTAGTTGCCCTTATGAGCCATTTTAAGCCTAGCCAATTTCCATTTTAAAGGTAAGAATCAAACCACGTACCTTGTGTCTGTGAGGTAAACACCTTAACCATTATACCAATCCCATCCCATTTTTTTAAACTGAATGTGACAGCTGGGTAAACTGTCATTAATACATATGCGATGTTTATTCCTAGCAGTCATCTGAGTCCTTTCTTTTTTACATCCAGATAATGGGTTTAAAGGAGAGTACTAGCCTAACTACCATGAAGGGTCTCTTTAAGCCTAGGAAATAACATGGAGTCAGAATCAAACTCTGTACCTTGTATCATTGGGGTGAATATGTTAACCATTATGCCAAACTTAGTTGTCTGACATTTGTCTTAGTCAGTTTTAGATTATTTTGCCCTAGCCTTTCTAGCAACTTTCTTATCTCATATTGTTTCAGTTCCTGGTTAGTTTCACCCCAGTAATGTTGACAATACCCTCCAGACCCTCAATAATCTATGCAATAACTCTCTGGCATACATCAGGTGATGAAGAGACAGCAAATGGCTTTCACAACAATCTGCATCTTCCCAATGGTGTGTTAAATGAATCCAGCCTTGAAGTGCCTGAATCACATCTGACTAACCAGAAACTGAGGTTCATATCCAGGTACTATGAGTAAATATTTAGCTGCTGGCTTTCTGGGCACAACCTTTTCAATACAGTTAAATGGATAATGCCCCCTTAAGTTATTTTGTTTAGATCTTGTAGATACATACAGATTCTTTTCTTGTCTGGTTTAAACAATGTGCCCATATTATTGACCCATGGAGAAGACTTTCTTTTCATATTACACCAAACTGCTTTGTACACTTCAATTATTTTTCAGTTCTTTGCCTTAATGTTATTGATCTCTCCTCTGTAAATGTAAAACTGCTTGAAATTTCAAAAGTTCATCAATTACTACTAGACTAGCTCCTCTTGTGGGCAATTTTAAGTCTAGCCAATTACCATATGTGAGAATCAAACCCTGCACCTTGTGTCTGTAAGGTAAACACATTAACCATTATGCCACCTTCCCAAGCCCCTCTTTCATAAGGAACAGGGTTTGATCTGAACCGTGTTATTAGCTGTCTCTGGATTTAACTTAATTGTACTGGGGAAGGTTGGACCACAGAACTATACAGTCTTCCAACCAGATGAAAGCAGGTACAGATATTTTACATCGATGTGTTGAAAGCCTGAGGGAGTACCCAATGTATGAGAGCCGCTTATAGCCTGGGTCAGGTATAAGTCTCAGCACAAAGCCAAAAGTGAAGATAATGGCTAATATCTCTATTCATCAGAAGAATGAGGTGAAGGACTTCATCAGCAGAAACAGGCTCATGTTCTCTTCTCTGCCTGTCTGTATAAAACAAATACAGCACAATACTGAAAAAAAACAGCCAAGGAAGAAAGTGCAGCTGAAGCTGTGTCATATTTCTGAGATAAATCAGATAGATGGTCTAGGGATCTAAACCTGTTCTGCAACATGAACAGAACAGTTTGGAGGGACAGTATATCTCACAGAAGATACTGCTTCTGTGGAACAGACTCACCATCCACATAAAATGAAGTTCATCCCTATCCAAATTCAACTGCAACTTAGATCTGTGGATGGGATCTATGGATCCCATGCATGGGAAACAGAAAATTTAGCCCAAGACTGCCACCCTGTACCACTAATGGACAGAGGCAGATCCTAAATGCGTTATCCTATGCATGGGTCCCCTCAAATTATCTATGGTATGATCCAAATTATTTTTATTACAGGTAATATATATAATTATCAACCATGGGATGGATGAAGCTAATCTATAACCAAGTGAGATTAGGTTATTTTAAGCATAAAAGGGAAATTGGCTAGGCTTAAAATGGTCTGCAATAGCAGCTAGCTTCTGTAAGTTAGAAATAAAAAATACAGATATGGAAGTAAAAAAAAATGCTTGTCATAGGAGTTATACAAGAGTCTGATAGTTAATGAGGTAGTTCAGCTATATTGGAGCCCAAATCTGTTGTTACCTTAACATTTTGCAATGAGTTTCAATAAAGGATCAGAATTTTCCAGTCTGATACCAGGTGCATCACACTGATGAGATGAGAGGGGTTGTGTGAGCTGCCAGGTACCTCACTCCCATGAATTTGATGAAAATGCACTGACAGGTGCCTCTTACAGAGAGAGTGATAGAGAAAAATACCTTCTTCATGCCAGTGGAGTTATATCAGTTCATACATAGCATTTACATTACATGTGGCCCCAGCAGCATTTCATTGTATAATGAACAATCAGTTATTGACAAATGGCCATTATGCATTGGACTTTCTTAACAGTATAAACACAAAAGCCAGAAGAAGTAGCTGGATTGAACCCACTCAAAGTAATGCAGGCTGCAAATCACCACACAGTTGTAGAATGCAGAATCCACTTTATTAACTTCAGAACATAAAAATCCAAGGATGAGTGCTTTCGTCCAGAAAGATCTAGACTTCATCAGACAATTAACCCCACATAGCTACTTCCTTTTTATCCAGTTTAAACAGGAAGTTCCACACAGTTATGAACCAATCAATTATGTCATTAAAAGCACAATATTTACAGTCACTGAATTTAAAAAGCAGACAAAATATACAAACTTCCCAGGAATGGGGCAAAAAATATACTAATTCTAATGGGAATTCTGGCAACAGTAACAGCAATGTTATTGGTACTGATAATCCTTCAACTAGTAACTCTGGCCAGGTTTTTTTTAGACACAGAAGAGTCCCCCGAGACGCTAATAGCGTCTGAGGAACAAGGGTCCCCAGGGTAACAACAACTGGGATATGGCCCTGATGAACAGGAACAACCATTGGAACAGGGGAGGGATGGTGAACAGAGGGGGGAAGAGGTACCAGTCCTGGAACAACAGGATGTAAATGTGACTTTAACTAACTTGTTGCATTCACCACCAAACAATTTAGGTGATGATATGGACCATTTTACTCCCACTCTGCCACATAGTTACCAACACGTTAGGTGACTTTTAATGTGTATAATTTTTCCAGCATTGCTGTTAATTCTGAAAAATGTGATTTGTTTGCCAAAGGATTCACCTTTGTACCCCCACAGCCCCTAGATGTTTCTAATACTCTTATGGATTTAAGAATGTATACACGAAAGTTGAACTTGAATATTATTTTTAAAAATTCTGCACCTGGTTCCTTTCTCAACCCTTTAGCCATCTCAAGAACATATAACCCCCCCACTTCATCCCATTGTCCAAATTTTTGAGAACATATGTGAGTTAGATATATGTAACTCTAAGCTTTCTAGTAGGAACTCTGACATGAATGAGAAAAAGGTAATGGACGGAATAAAAATCGTTTCACGAACTATTATAATTATGAAACCTGATAAAGGTGGAGGTGTTGTCTTAATGGACTATGAGGATTATAACATGAAAATGCTTTGTATTCTAGAAGGAAAAGCATATTTAAAATCATCCATTAATGAATTGAACACTTTTTACCAGCATATAAGGAATGAACTCCAAGATTTATTTATAGAGGGTTCAATTTCCATTGATGTGCTTAATTTTCTCTCTGTTCCCTATCCTAAAATATCAGTCATGTTTGGCCTGCCAAGATTGCATAAAAATCTTAGCCAACCACCCATGTGACCCATTGCAGACTCCAAGGGGTCCATTACCCACCCCCTTGCAAGACATCTAGACAAGTTAAAAGAATACATATTGAATGAGACACATATCTGCAAGGATTCATGGAGCTCCTTACAAGCTATAGATGAGATACCTTTCAAGGACACTTTTGTTTTTATTATTATTGATATTAAGGACCTTTATTCAGTCATACCTCACACAATTGGTTTGGAGTGGTTTACAGATTTCTTATATGAAAAAGATATCTCACACGTCCAGGTCTTGGTCTTTTCACAACTGATGGAAATTGCCCTTAAAAACAACTTAATTTTGTTTAACAAAGAAATGTACTTACAACAAGAATAGGTGGCTATGGGGTCTGCATGTGGTGGTCTATATGCAAATATTGTAGTTAGGCAATGGGAGAAGAAATTTCTTTTACCTTCATGTTATTTTGAACACATCAAATTTTACACCAGGTTTTTGGATGGTATGTTTGTTCTGTGAGTTGGACCTGTTGATACTATTGATGATTTTATAAACTATATTGGAGCCACCACAGAATTTCTAAAGTTCACCTATACCAGAGACCTTGACAAAATTTCCTTTTTAGACATCTTACTGGAAAAAGATTATGAAAATAAGATATTTGTTTCAAAAATCGTTAGGAAAAGCATGTATTCGAACTCACTACTCCATTTTTTTAGCACACACCCAGTAAAACAAAAGACAGCAATAGTTAAGGGACAGTTCGTGTGTGCAGCTTGTATGGTATCTGGAATTGATGAATTTTTAGATGAGTGTGACAACTTGAAAAATATGTTTCAAAAAAGAGGCTATCCTTGTAAGTTCATTAGTGATATAATGATTGAGGTGATTAACAAGAGAGAGCATGGGTTTTATGTACCTTTACTTTCTTGTAATATGATTGACAGTGGTCCTTCCACCAGTAATCAAGAAACTAACATTGTTGCAAGTAAGAATGATTATAAGACTTCTTTCATCACTGTATTCACTCAATATAGTTACATACTAAGAAACATCTTAACAAAAAAATTGGTCTATTTTGAGACATGATAAGAACATCAGACCACTAAAAGGACCGCAACCTAATATGGTATATAGGAAAGGCAAGAATATGAAAAACATATTTGAGAGCAGTAACTCCTACTCAAACCACAGGTCAGGTTCTATGAACAAATGTGGCAGATGTAATTATTGCAGTTACATAAAAGAAGGCAGTATTTTTTACATCAATAATATCGAAATCAGAATCAATCAGAAATATAATTATAACTAGGAGAAGGTGATTTACTGTGCCATGTATACCACCTGTTCTTGCTTTTACATAGGCAAGACTGACAGAAAGTTTAAAAATCACATATACAAACACCTATATGACATAAGGAATAAAAAATAAACTAATTCTCTTAGCAAACATGTATTGGAGTACAATGACCATAAGTTCCAATTTTTTATTATAGATAATATCAGTACCAATATGAGGGGTGGTGCATGGTCACTATTACTTGAGAAAAGCGAATTATACCGGCAATTACGTTTAAATGCTGGGAACTTGTCAGGCCTGAATGAACATATTTCCATTAGTTCAATTTTAAAACTGAAGGCATTGGAAAGATAAAAAATATATTTCTCCATTATGCATTTTAACATTTTAAATAATTCACATGGTCAATATTTATTATGTTAATGTGTATTTATTTCTTTTAACATTTTCTACTATATCTAGTTTTTAGTATTTAATTACACAGTTATTGTTTTAACATATTCAACATATTTAAATATTTATTGTACATTTGCTTATATATAGTGTGTTTTTAGGGTGGTGTGTTCCATGAACTTTTTCAGTTTGTATAGTTTGTCTGCTTTTTAAATTCAGTGACTGTAAATATTGTGCTTTTAATGACATAATTGATTAGTTCATAACTGGGTGAAACTTCCTGTTTGAACTGTATAAGAAGGAAGTAACTATGTGGGGTAAATTGTCTGATGAAGTCTAGATCTTTCTGGACGAAAGCGCTCATCCTTGGATTTTTATGAAGTTAATAAAGTGGATTCTGCATTCTACAACTGTCTGGTGATTTGCAGCCTGCATTACTTTGAGTGGGTTCAATCCAGCTACTTCTTCTGGCTTTTGTGTTTATCTGTTTCAGTTTGTACTTTGTGACTTTCTTAACAGTATGGCAATCTACAGTCAGGAACAGGCATTCAACTTGTCCATTGTGTATGTACTACCTGGCCAAGAAGGCCACTGACCTGAACAATGTCCACTTATATGAAGAACAATGGCAATAGGGATCTGTTAAAGCCATGGGTAGAAAAGGTAGAGATGATCCAGACTGGCCTGAACTGGTAACCAAGATCCAGATATAGGCTTTCTAGATGTGGCTAATTACTTACTGTGTTCACCACACTGTTTACTACCCTGGCAGCTGCAATCTCAGATTTAGCAGGAGCGCTGGGCCCTAATTGCTGAAAATGGATTAAAGAGGCAGATAGAGCTTTGCCACATCAAACTTTAAATAGGAGTTTCTGGTCCAAACAGACACTAGAAACAAGTCTGGAATTTTGCCCAAATTTGTTGGAGATGAGGAGCATCCTGTGTTATTCCTGAGTAGGAAGTTATCAGATGTGGAATGATACTATTCAGTTGTGGAGAAGGAATGCTTCTTCATCAGGTAGATCTTGGGCTCCCCCTGCAATTACCTCTTCAGATCGACCTTTAAATTCATCACTTGCCAAGTTCCACTGAAAAGGGTGAGTCAAAACTAGGACAAGAACCCAGTGATCACCCACTGGATCCTACAGCTATTTGTTGATACAGTTTCACACTGGGTTCACTCAGCAGTGCAGATACCCTCCATCATGTTTCTGTCCTGACATCTAATTTCTCAGTCTCCTGTTTCTGAGCTGGGTGGCATATGTTATATGAGACTGTTGAGGTAAAAACATGTTTCCTCTGGCCAGTGACCTTGTGAATGAATTGCAGGGATGGAGGTTAATCAAATGTACTTGTTCCCACTTTCCTTCCTAGTTTAGCTCTGCAAAAATTGTAACAATGTAGCTAAATTACCAGCAGAGTGACCTGAAGTTATGCTTTATTTTTTTTATTTTTATTTTTTTTATTTGTTGGCAGGGTAAGCACAGTAGATATAGGTGGTCCTTTTCAGGGGTGACCTAGGAGAACTCTCTGGTTGAGTGGCTTTCTCAAACTTGATTGCTAAATAGTTTACTGAACTGTCCATTCATGGTGGAGGCATAAGAAGAGAAAAATTCAAGTTATGTACTCACCATAAATGTGCATCTGTGTTGTCCATTTTCATTCTTCCTCAACACATGAGTCTCGGATCCGACTTGGCCAATCTCTTTAGATTCTTGGAGTCGACTCTCAAGCTTCTCCCTTTACCTGTAATTCCCCTCGCTTTCTAGATTACCTCAGACTGAGTTTGCTGCTGGTAAACATGCCTGAAGACATAAATACTTATAATAATAATTATAACTATAACAAAAAAACAGAATAGACACAGAGTAGAGGCTCAAACTGGGAACAATTGTTCCCATATAACTCCTCAGGTCACTCCCAAAGGGTAAGGAAAGGGGGAAGGAAGTTGGGAAGTTGAGGAAGAATGAAAATGGACAACACAGAAGCACAGTTATGGTGAGTACATAACTTTAATATCTAATGTCATTTTCATTCAGTCCTCAAAGCATGGGACACTGTCCCCAGCTACAATAATCATGGGTGGTCCTCATGGAAGGATATTCAGGAGAACCGCAGAGCCAAAAGCAGCCCTGTTTCTGGATATGATATCCAAGCTGTAATGAGCAATAAAGGTATGACAATTGGACCAAGTGGCAGCAACACAAATATCATTAATCGAGGCTCTGGCCCAAAAGGCAGATAATTTAGCCATGGAGCTAGTCAAACAAGCCTTTGGAGATTTAGATAAGGACAATCCTCTTAGAGAATATACAAAAGAAATGCAATTTGTTATCCGTTTAGCTAAGGTAACTTCAGATACTGGTTTTCCAAATATGCTTTTAGCAAAGGAAACAAACAGTTGATCAGCTTTTCAAAATCCCTTTGTCCTCTGTAGGTAAAAATGAAATTGTCTATGTACATCTAAAAATTGTAGCATGTATTCTCCCTTACTGTCACCTTTGGAAAAAAGACTGGTAAATTGATTACTTGATTCATGTTTGACTCAGAAACAACTTTTGGCAGGAAGGAAGGGATTATACATAAGGTAACTCTTTATTTGTGAAAACACAGACAAGGCAGTCTTGAAGAAAGTGCTTAGAGTTCAGAAACTCACATTGCAGATGTAATGGCAACAAGAAAAAATTGTTTTCCAAGAAAGAAATTTTAGGACTGACTTAGCCAAAGATTAAAAGGGGGACTGGGTTAAAGTTTGTAATAAAACAATAAGATCCCAGGGTGGAGTAGGGTCTCTTACTGGAGGTCTAAGCAGAAGAGTCCCCTTCAGAAGAGCCTTACAAATTTTTGAAGAAGCTAGAGGGAAGGCATTATGTGCTACATGGTAATTAGAGATGGCGGCAAGCTGGACTTTTAGGGTGGAGAAACTGGCACCATCCTGAAAAACTGAAGCCAGAAAATCTAATAGAGCTGGATTTGGAACTGTAAAGGCATCTAGCTTTCTTTGTTCTGCCCAATATGAAAATCTCTTCCATTTACTCTAGTAAATATTTTTGGTAGAAGGTTTTTGAGTTGAGGATAAAATTGACGAACTGGAGAGGAAATCCTGGACTGTCTAGCTATCATTGGAATTGGAGAAACCATGTGGTTAATTTAAGGCCTTGAATGTCTGGACGAATCATTCCTGATGGGTGCAATTGTAGATCTGAACTGAGGTCCAGTGACCAAGGTGGACAAACGAGATGAGACCACAGGAATGGGAACCAAGCCTGCCGAAGCCAGAAAGGGGCAACGAGGATTACCTTGCTCTTCAACTGCTGTGCTTTCTGGAGAAATGTGGGTATCAAGGAAAGGAGAGGATAAGCATACAGGAGACCAGGGGGGCAAATATGGACTAGAACAACTCTCGGTGACTCCCCCTGAGGAGGAACTAGGGCAAAGAAACTGCTGCACTTGTTGCTGAAGGGTGAGGCAAAAAGGTTGCAGCAAGGTTGAACCCAGTGATGAAAAATCATTTCCTCACTACAGGATAGAGAGCCCACTCATGCGGCATCAGGATGGTTCTGCTGAGCTTGTTGGCTAAGACTCTGGATTTTCCCAGAATGTGCATTGCTACACAAAAGCAGTTGCAGGAGATCACCCACTACCGACTCTCATTGTTTTTCATCAAAGGGAATAAGATCTGGTTCCCCCGTTTGTTGATGTACCAAACCACTGACTTATTGTCTGTCTGGAGAGCAATTGCACCTAGTGGGAGAGAGTTTTGAAAGGCCTGCAATGCTTATAGAACTGCTCTCATCTCTAAAACATTGATAAGCAAATTGGTCTCTTCTGAGGACCACATACTCTGAACAGTCCATCCCATGAAATGCCCCACCCACCCCAACTGCGAGGTGTCTGTGGTCTGAGTGGCTTTCAAGGGAGGATAGATAAATGGGCGACCCTGACAAAGCTCATTGGACTGGAGCCACCAAAGTAGGCAAACCTTGCAAGATCGCAAAATCTTATAGGATACTTCAAAAGATGCCAAAGTATCGATCATTGTACCGGCAGGATCCCGTGGGGAATTCTTATGTGAAAGTGAGCTAAAGGCAATAGGATGATTGCTGCCACCATCGAACCTAAGTCTTGAAGGACCAGTATCGCAGGGAGGAGAGGGATGGTCCAGAAAGAATTCCACTCTGGGTTAAGAATGCAAACAGACTGTGTCCAGGCAAGCTCCTATAAACTCCAACACTTGAACTGTTCAAAGTTGGGACTTAGAAAGATTTACTGTGATCCTTATGAATGGACACAACTGGAGTAAGTAATCCCTGACCTTTTGAAGGAGATGCTTGGTTGGTGTGTAAGGAGCCAGTCATCTAGATAAGGAAACGCTCTGAATCTGTGCAGTCTGAGATGAGCTGCCACCACTGCCATGCATTTGGTGAACACCCTGAGGGTTGTGGTGAGACCAAAGGGCAGGGCTCTGAACTACTAATGACTGGCTCCCAGCCAAAAGCACAGATATCTTTGAGACTGCCTGTTTATTTTGATATGATAGTACACATCTTGAAGATCTATCAAGCATATCCAGTTGTCCTTCTGTAGGAGAGGTAGAATGGACTGAACTGGAACCATCTGGAACTTGGACTTCTTCACAAACTGATTTAAATGACTGAGATCTAGAACAGATCTAATTTCCCCTGATTTCTTTGACACTAAAAAGAATCTTGAGTAACTTCTGGATTCTGCTTGACTCTGTTTTCTAGCAGCTTTTGAATTTCTAAGGCTGCTAACTCTGATTGGGTGGAACATTGGGGAAATGTCTCTTTTGTGAGGGTTTTTTGAAAAGGGAATGAAATACCTCTGGATATGATCCTTTACACCCAAGAATTGAAGGGCCAATCTTGTCTCCTGAACCTGATTGACTTCTTCAAATCAGTCTCCAGAGCCATGGATGGGGGTAAGGTGGTCCACACAGCCTATCTGGACCTCGCCAAGGCCTTTGACACCATCCCCCACTCTGGAATCGTAGATAGACTTACTAAGCTGGGCATTAATCCCTACATCACTCAATGGGTTGCCAACTGGCTTACTGGCAGAACCTACACTGTAAAAGTAGCCGACTCCAAATCCAGCTCCAGACAAGTGACAAGTGGAGTACCTCAGGGTTCAGTCCTGGGACCGCTCTTGTTTGGCATCAACTTCTCTGAAGTACATGCCAACATTAAGGGACTCTGGCTAACAAAGTTCACAGATGACTGCAAACTGGGAGCCATTATTGAATCCCCAAATGATGTGGATACTCTACAAAAGGGTCTTACAGAAACAGATGCTTGGTGCCAGAGCCATGGGCTCAAGCTCAATGCCAAGAAATGTATAGTTATCCCCTTTGGGAAAAAACATGTACCCATGAATTACCACATAGGTGGCAGTATGCTAAACACTGAAATTGTGATAAGAGATGTAGGGACACAGGTGGACAATGGTCTCACCTTTGATAACCACATCATCACAACAGTCAGGAAATCCTTCTATGTAGCACACCTCATCACTAAGGGCTTTTCATCCAGAAAAAAGGAGGTCATTGTCCCACTGTACTCATCCTTCATTAGACCCATTATAGAATACAATGCCCCATTTGGTATGTACCTCTCAAGACATCTGCAACAACTGGAAAGGCCGCAGAAATACCTCACTAAAAGAATCACAGGCCTAAAGCAGATGCCCTACACTGGCCACCTTAAAAAAACTCCAGCTATACTCTGTTGCATATCGTCTACTCAGAGGCGATCTCTGCTTAACATACAAGGCCATGTCAAACCCAGAGCTGGTGGACATGCTAAACTTAAAGAAATCCCAATCCTTCAGGGCCACACGCTCCAGGGATCTAAACCTTGTCATCACAATAAACAAAACATGCTGGAGGGATAGGTTCCTGACCCAGAGACTCCCCAGACTCTGGAACAGACTGCTCATACATGTCAAGCAGAGTGCCTCTTTGGCCCTCTTCAAAAGGAACCTTGACGATTGGATGTGAGAAAGGAAATTCACCCTGGGGATCATGTCAGTCACCCTGCTAGACAGGGGTCCAGGGAAGTAAATAGTGTGGGAAGAATTAGCCAGGGAATTGTTATGGCTAGGCTTGTATAGGCCCTAGGGCTGATAGCCTAGTACCAGTCTATGAACCTAAGAATCTCTTGTGATGGCTGTTATGGCATTTGGGTACAAGGAAAAGCACCCCCAACTGCTTCTGGAGAAATAACAGTTAGTAACCTTTCAGGAGCACTGAAAGGGCCTGTCTGAGAAAGAGTTTTGAGACCCCTTGGTTCTGCGGACCCCCTCTGCCATGAGGATGGTGTCTTCTGTTATTATTTCCCCCTCTGCCTCTGGAAGAAAAATCTCCATGTAAATCCTGAAAAGGTCCTTGAGATTTTTGAAACCATATCTTCTAAACACCATGCTGATTCCTAGAGAAAGATCTTTTGGGGTAGAGAAATTGATTCCAACAGTAGATAAGGTCTTTCCATCTTGCTCACTGTGGGAAAGTGCATCTTTAACTGTGGGCCCAAACAGAGAAGATCCATCAAGAAAAGCATTGATGAAACAGAATTTAAAGGACTCTGCAGAATCACAAAGTCTCATTCAGGCATGTCTCCTGATGGCTGCCTGAACCAGCAGCCCATGAGAAACATTCA
Source organism: Protopterus annectens (assembly GCF_019279795.1). Lineage (NCBI taxonomy): Eukaryota > Metazoa > Chordata > Ceratodontiformes > Protopteridae > Protopterus > Protopterus annectens. The sequence goes on from NC_056733.1 coordinate 1,105,184,048, forward strand.
GCAGCGTGAGATATTAACCTCATGGATGCATTGGATATGGATTGTAAAGTGGCCAGTTAAGAGGAATAAGTTTTCTCTAACTCTGCCAACATGGACCTTGGGGTAGACTTAGATAGTTCCTCGATCAAGTCCCTCTGTAATAAAGGAAAATGTGTCAGGTAGTTAAGCGACTGCAAAGTGAAGGTCATCAAAGTGTAAACATGTTTTCCAAATCTGTCCAATGCCCTAGACTCTCTATTAAAAGGGTGGACAGAGAAACTCTGTTCGGCTACTTAGTTTCTGGTGGCTGCCTCTACAACCATACATCTATAGGGATTCCCTTACTCCAAAACCGCCTGTCTTTCGGAGCTCCTAGAATCTTGTCTGGTTTGAGGGGAATAGGCTCCATGCCCACCTGGAGACAAGGTCTATAAGATCATCCTTGGGGGGATAAGTAACCCAAGACATAGACAGGCCAGAACCGAAGGCTTCCAGGAACACTGATTCCTCTTGGGAAGAGCTTTGGGATGCCCAATCACCTTTCTGGCTCAGGATCTCTAAAATGTTTCTGAAGGAGACTTCCCCAGTCGGGGACCTAGGAGACCCTTCCCCCTCATCAAAAGCAATGTCTTTGGTCAAAGATTCATGAGGGGACTCTAAGTACCTCCTCTTGCACATTCTCTTCTGGTGGACCTCTTCAGTGGGATTTTCTGGAGTGATATCTAAAGAGACAGGGAGTTCCTGAACAGGAACTGTCTGGAAGCTCCTACAGGCTGGCTATCTCTGTGTAGAAGGGTGACAAGACTTACAGCTCAAATCTGTTGGGGGAATGGGTATTGGATTTGAGTAAAAGATTCCCTGGGATGGGAGAAAACCCCCTCCACTACCTCAAAGGCAGAGTGTCCATTAGAACTAGAAACCAACCTCACCAGAGCAAAAGTTCTCAGCTTAGCCAGTTCTCCCCCTCCCAGGTCTCCCCTCTGAGGAGGGAAGTGGATCTGAGTTATCCAGCATTGAGGCTCTGAGGGAAAGTGACAGCTACTAAAACCTCAGAGTTGAAGTCAACCCCCTAGATCCAGTTCTGACGCTTCGGCTCCTAGACTCTTCCTGCTCAGAGAGGATTGGTGATGAACAGGTCAGGGAAACCATTGGATCTGAAGAGGAAAGTGGTATCCTCGGATCTGACACTTCAACTCTCAGCACTCTTGGATCCAATGACTCTAAAACTATGGGTCAGATCAGAGAAGTAGTTAGTATATGCTGTGAAGGTGGCTGAAGGCTCACAGATTCAATGGGAGATGGATCCAGCAACATTCCCATCTGGATTTGTGCTGTAAAGGATTTCCTCATCATCCTGTCTACATATGCCTCAGAAAGACTTCCAGAGAGACCTAGGTCTCCATTTTTACAGGACACTCCCAGGAATTCATCCCACCCTCTTTCCACAACTTCCTCAATCAGGTCCTCCTGAAGTATAGGAGACACAGGCTACAGAGAAAATCTAGAACTCCAGATCCAAGAAGACTTAACTGTAGAGGTTGTTGGATCCAAAGGTGTCAGATCCAACACTTTTTGACTTTGGAGGGTGGCTTCAAACTCAGTGCAGGTTAAGGAGATCGCATAGGAGTGCATTTCATGTGCTCCCTGGGCTCTGATGACCTTTGCTTTTTTGAAGGGGTTTGAGCCCCAGAAGTAGAAGCAGTAGAGGAGGAGAAAGCTGGCAAAAGGGCTTTCAGGAACATCTTGCTCTGCCTATCATTAATTTCCCTCAAATTAAAGCCGGCAGAGATCTCACAAGGCACTTGCAAATGAGAAGGGCATAAACAATGTAAGCACTCCATGTGGGCATCAGAATTGGGTATCTTATGCCCACAGGAAGTGCAGTTCTTAAATCCGGTAAGCTTGTCAGCCATATCAACGATTAACTATGAGCCAACAACAGTAATTTAAAGAGAGAAACTAGAATTACTGTACAAAAAGAGAAGATTTTTTTTTTTTGAAAGAAGATAGGAAGAAAGAAAAATAAAGATATCTACCAACAATGGTAGAAAGAATACCTCAAGAGGTACAGAAAGAAGGCCTAGTGCCAACAGTGGCACAAAAAATAACCTAAAGGGTATTCATATTCACAAAAGTAAAAGAAAGAGTAAAGAGAGGAAGGGCTCAATAGATACAAACCTGAAGTAGAAGAAATAAAACAAAACAAAAAATAAATAAATAAATAAATAAATTCTATTTTTACTCACAATACCTAACAAGGCACTCTAGAGCTCGAGAAAACACAATCCGAACCGAATCGTTATAGTGGCAAACGAGATCTGAGGTAATCTGGGCAAGTAAGGAGCATTATGGGTAAATGGAGGAGCTTCAGAGTCAGATCCAAGAGAATGAATGAAAATGACAGTATCAGATTCTGACTTCTATGAGCTGTTTGCTAACAGAATCTGGAAGCACAACAATGGCAGAGAGCGTAACCAAGAAAATAATTACTTGCTGAAAAGACTGAAGTTTATGCCAAATAAACAAGATGTGCGTACTTTGATTTTTTTTTTTCATAAATTCCACATTTTCTCTTGGAAACAAGCTTTTTGTATGCAAGGAAATTATTTTTGGTTGTCTGCCATTCATTCTCCTAAGATGCTACATGCTATATATAATCATTGCAAATTTGCTGGAGCTCTGATGGGACATCAGGATAGGAATGACCATAGATGATTCACTTCTGCAGTCCCTGACCAAAGTGATCAGACCTAAGTAAGGGTGACTAATCCCCATCTCGAGGCAAATCTGACCAAGGCCAGGAGTTTCTTCTTTCTTTTTCTTCTACCATAAGACCCTGTTTTACAATCAAGGTTGATAAGCAGGTCAAGATCTGGTTCTTTCTCAGAATCTGCTGTGTAATGTGTGGTTGATCTGCAACCAGCAAAATATTTTTTGACTTTGTGAGATGTTACTCTCATAAGGGTTGGTTAAGGTGTTTACCTCATAAACACAAGGTACAGAGTTTGATTCTCACCTTTGAGGGAGACTGAATAGGCTTAAAATGACCTACAAAGACAGCTAGTCTAGTACTTACCAATGAACCCATAATCCTATGTTATTAATGGAGACTTGGCTAGATGATTTCTTAGGAATGAGGGAATCTACCTTATTCAATGCATGAGATGGCAAACTGTCAGACAAAGTGTGACCATGTGATTCTGATCTACTCTTGATACAGTCTGGGTACTTTGGCAAACATTTGTGCTGATATAACATTGCACTTGAACCCAGTGTCTACTTTAAGCTCTACATGTTTCCCATTAAGCCAAATAGTGCAAAATATTTCACTCTTTGCTGCCAACTGATAGTCTACTGCATTAACTATTTCATCAATCACAGAGACACCATCAACATAAAAAGTTTGCTCAGAGCTAGAGAGCTGATTTACTTGCTTATTTGAATGCTTTGTTTTAATAAAAGATTGTGGTACTTTAGAATTACAAAGCCTTTTGAAATGATTCCACTTTTTACATTTGTGTCATTGCTGCCCAAAAGCTATGCACTTCTCTCGTTTAGGTTCCTGGCTGCCCCCACAAATATAACAATTACAATAAGGTCTGAGGTAGCAAACAACTTCTTTGATTTATGGTTTAGATTGGGTGCTGCCATGCCCTTTGGCTTATATCTCTTTTTCATCTTAGCTTAATGTTGTACACTAACAACTTTTGCACTGGTAGATACTGCAGACATGCTTTTCTCATTCATAAGCATATTTGTGAGCTTTTTTATTAGTTCATGTATTTGACAAATCTCTATGGCTTTGCTCAACATTAAATCACTGTCTTGAAGCAAAATCTTTCTCACTGCATCATTATTAACATCACACACAAGTCTGTCTTTTAAATCACCAAATCTGCACGTTTTAGCTTTATTTCTCAAGTCAGTAATATATGCTGCTATAGTTTCACCAGGCTTTTTATTTCTTGTATAAAATATGTGGCTTTTTATTGTAATATTCATTTGAGGGTCACACATTTCTCAAAATTTACGTTTTAAGCACTCGGGGTCTTCCCATGTTTCAGCCTGTGTCACAAAATGGTGTTTTCCCCCTCCCCTGCATACAAGGTAGGTGCATACACAAATGAACATTTCCTCTCAATGGCTTCTGAGCCAGCTAAATTGAGGAGTATAAATGCCTTTGTACATGTGTCTTTATCAGAAAATACGGCTTGTATGAAAATATCATATTCTTGTTTAAACACTCTCCAATTCTCAGCAATATTATTATCAGACACCAGCTGTTCAGGTCTGCGAAATCTCTCTGCCATAGCAACAAAATTTGTTTAAATATAAGCATAGACCAGTTATTTATAATTATGTTCGAAAACACAACAATCTCTTTGAAATGGCTTTGTTTTAACACTGCATGCACTATGAATATTCGGGACACTTCGGATACTTTGAATAGCTTTAGTTCATGCGAAAAAGTAGTACATTGTGAAGAAATATGGTTGTTTTATCTTTTTTGTACATTTTAAACATTTCCAAAATTGTTTCAAACACTTCAGTAATTATTTTGAATACTTGCATCAATATGTTGCAATTTCATAAATTTTGTTTATCTCGCTAATTATTTCAAATGTTTTGAATGCTTCACCACACACTCAGTGACTAAAACATCATTTAAACAAGTTTAAGTACTGTGACGCCAGTGCACTGGCCCAGCAATCAAGGAGCCTCAATCCTCACCACTAACACCAGTGAGGGGCATCCACATAGGGGAGGATAACAAATACACACACAGTCTAGTATAATTTCCCTTAAGAGCACACAGAGATCACAGTCAGTCTGGAGCTGGTTTCTCCCTTCCTCTCCAGATCCTCAATATGACTCCCCAATGGCACAGCTATAGAGTGGGCTTCTTAGCCAGGGTCCCAAGCCAAGTCCTCCTAGAACTTTCTCTGTTCAACCAGTGCTTTGTGTCCCTACCCAAATAGCTCTCTCTCACACACACACACACACACACACACACACACACACACACACACACACACACACACACACACACACACACACACTTTGAGATATGATTTATATACAACCACACAGACACTCCTGGGGAAGGCTGGTACAGGTTCACTAGCTGTTCCCCTTCTGTTCAGGCTATAAGGTACTAATCACTGCCACCAGGACCCTTACTTATCAGCTACTAAAAAGGCCCTTACTAAAGGGTGTCCAATTATTACTGTGCAATATTATTATCCAATTAGTGTGATCAGAACTTTTTAAGGCTTATTGGAGTGGCTTGGCCAGTATCACTATATACATGCTATGACTCTAGAGTTTAAATGATCTCTACACAAAACAACCACAGTTGAAAGGTTTAAAAATATTTAATAATAAATAATAAAAACACAAGACAATACTTCTTACTACACAGTGCTAGTCAAGAGTTCAGAACATTCTTAAAATAATACATTTGAATAGTTCTGACATCAATGCAGAAAAACAGCTAGACTAAACTTACTATTTCCTATATTTTCCTAAGAGAAACACTAAAGTCTAAGTTCCTACTTACATACAGACAGAGCTCTCTCTCTCTCTCTCTCTTTGTCCTTGAATTGATAACACAGTACCACTGACTCATTTCAGAATATAGCATTATTCTCTGTTTCCCAGGCTAACAGAAACTCAGTATTTAACAGCCCTTTTTATCTTGCAGCTGGTCAGGAAGCCAGAGCAATAAAAGACATTATACATGTAAATTCTAGCCATTAACTCTGGTCTCAAAACAATAGGAAGAATTCCTTCATTCAGACATCTCAGCTCCTTGTTTTGAGATCAAACAATTATACAATGTTTGACTTCCAGCAGAGTGCAATGTGGTTACATTTTCGAAGTCCAACATTTACTATAATTTTCTTACATTTAAGAGAAAAAACATGTGGCTTACATTAATATTTACAAATGACAAAATTATTTACAAAATCCTATCTAGCTAACCTGGCAGCCTTCACATACCTCCCACCCCCAGAGAACTCAAGCTCATTTTTCAAGTGACCCTTGAAAAATGTTGTTTGAGAGGGTTAGGTCTATCTGAATATACCTTATCCCATTCACTGTCTTGAGAGCCCATCTGCATTGGCATTGCTAATCCCACTGCGGTGCTGCACTGACATATCATATGCTTGCAATCCTAGGCTCTATCTTAGCAACTTGGCATTTTGCTGGATGGCTCTGTGTAACCATGTTAGGGGATTGTGGTCTGTAACTACAGTGAATTTTCTTCCATACAGATAAGGCTGAAGTTTCTGCAGTGCCCACACTATGGTTAGACATTCCTTTTATAAAGCTGCATAGCATTCCTCCCTGGGTTGCAGCCTACGACTGAGATAAATCACTGGGTGCTCTTCTCCCTCTGAAGAAATCTGGCTAAGTACAGTCCCCACCCCATGGTTCGAAGCATCCACCTGCACAACAAATACCTTACTGTAATATGGACTGGCTAACACAGGGGGTCCTCCCAAAGATTCTTTAAGCTTCTGGAAGGCCTGCTCACATGCTGGGGTCCACAGTACCTTATCTGGCCTGTTTTTCCTTGTCAGGTCTGTGAGGGGAGCAGCTATGGTACAATAACTTAGGATGAACTTTCTGTAGTACCCTGTTGTCCCTAAGAATGCCCCCACCTGCTTTTTGGTAAACTGTGCAGGCCATGCCTGAATGGCTTCCACTTTGGCAGGTTCTAGCCTGATCTTACCACTCCCCAATCTATGTCCCAGGTAAGAGACCTCTGCCATGCCTACCTGACATTTGCTGGGCATAATGGTCAACCCTGCACAGTGCTAGTCAAGAGTTCAGAGATCACAAGAAAATGCTTAAAATAATACAGTGGAATAGTTCTGACATCAATACAGAAAAACAGCTAGACTAAACTTACTATTTCGTATCTTTTCCTAAGAGAAACACTGAAGTCTAAGTTCCTGCTTAGATACAGACAGAGCAAAGCAAGTGTTGCTGAGTGGTCAATTCTGAAGACAAATGCAAAATGCTCCATTTCTCTTTCTCTCTCTCTCTCTGTCCTTAAATTGATAACACAGTATCACTGACTCATTTCAGATTATAGCATTATTCTCTGTTTCCCAGGCTAACAGAAACTCAGTGTTTAACAGCCCTTTTGATCTTGCAGCTGGTCAGGAAGCCAGAGCAATAAAAGACATTATACATGTAAATTCTAGCCATTAACTCTGGTCTCAAAACAATAGGAAGTATTCCTTCATTCAGATGTCTCAGCTTTGAGTTTTGAGATCAAGCAATTATACAATGCTTGACTTCCAGCAGAGTGCAATGTGGTTACATTTTTGAAGTTCAACATTTACCATAATTTTCTTACATTTAAAAGAACAAGTATGTGACTTACAATTATATTTACAAATGACAGAATTATCTACGAAATCCTATCTAGCTAGGCTGGCAGCCTTCACAAGTACCTTAAAATGACTGCTGCCTATTTGCGAGTTCAATCCTGTATATTTCTTCATTTCTAACTTCGTGCCTCATACCTTGTATGCTGATTCAACTTCAGATCCCATTTTGACACCCTGTCACTTGTCTCATGCATTCAAAAGAGACGATCGAGCGGTGTATGGGTTCAATATACTTACTGTACATAAACACAACAGGAACTGTAACTGTAACATGTACTTAGGCTAACTGATTCACTCATTACTTCAAAAACACTGACGTGTATCTCCATTCATGACGCATTCACTCTGGCTGACTGTACAAAATGGCACGTGCTCAGTACTTATATAGCACATGCAATCTAGTTACAGTGGCTCACTAGGTTCAAATATGTACACTGATCTACAGCAGACACACACAGATACACATATATATGCATATATATATATATATAGAGAGAGAGAGAGAGAGAGAAAGAGAAAGAGAAAGAGAAAGAGAAAGAGAAAGAGCTGCACACACACACACATGCAGAGAACACAACATACACACACACACACACATATATATAGAGAACACAACATACACACAAACACATACACACATATACAGAAAACACAACATACAAACAGACACACACACACACACACACACACACACACACACACACACACACACACACACACACACACACAAAATTATTGAGTCACACTCCATGCCCCCTATCACTAAACATGATATTCAGTAAAAGGCATGTTGTACTGCACAGAAATGGAATTTCTTACAAAGATGAAAATCAATATTTAAAGTTTTCCTTTTGTTTAAAAGTGCATGACTATTAGATCTACTGTGGCTTCCTGACAATCACATCACAGAATGGCATTCAGGCCAGTATGACTGCCTAAAAGTTATTTCATTTAAAACAGAACTGGGTGATACAGAGACTTCACTAATCTCAACAATAACACTTCAGAGTTAAAGTGATACAGTGACTTCACTAATCTCAACAATAATGCTTCAGTGTTAAGGTGATGCAGAGACTTCACTAATCTCAACATAAACACTTCAGGGTTAAGGTGATGCAGAGAATTCACTAATCTCAACAATAACAATTCAGGGTTAAGGTGATACAGAGACTTCACTAGTATCAACAATAACACCAGAATTAACTTGATACAGAGGCTTCACTAGTCTCAACAATAATACTTCAGGGTTAAGGTGATGCAGAGACTTCACTAATCTCAACAATAACACTTCAGGGTTAAGATGATACAGAGACTTCACTAATCTCAACAATAACACTTCAGGGTTGAGGTTATGCAGAGACTTCACTGATCTCAGCAATAACACTTCAGGGTTTAGGTGATACAGAGTCTTCACTAATCTCAACAGTAACACTTCAGGGTTAAGGTGATACAGAGACTTCACTAATCTCATCAATAACACTTCAGGGTTAAGGTGATACAGAGACTTCACTGATCTCAGCAATAACACTTCAGGGTTTAGGTGATACAGAGACTTCACTAATCTCAACAGTAACACTTCAGGGTTGAGGTTATGCAGAGACTTCACTAATCTCATCAATAACACTTCAGGGTTAAGGTGATACAGAGACTTCACTAAGCTCAACAATAACACTTCAGGGTTAAGGCGATACAGAGACTTCACTAATTTCAACAATAACACTTCAGGGTTAAGGTGATACAGAGACTTCACTAGTCTCAACAATAACACTTCAGGATTAACTTGATACAGAGACTTCACTAGTCTCAACAATAATACTTCAGGGTTAAGGTGATGCAGAGACTTCACTAATCTCAACAATAACACTTCAGGGTTAAGGTGATACAGAGACTTCACTAAACTCAACAATAACACTTCAGGGTTAGGATAAGCTGCACAGTGGATATATTAGTTAAGTATGGTTAAACTATGCAAATTTATGTGACAACATTATGCTTGTTTATAATGTAAACTATAGTACAGCAGGATGTTAAACAGCAATGCACTATGCTATTGGACTCTTACCCCAGATTTTCAGATAGTGGGGTTGTAGAGAAATTGTACTTCACTTGGCTGCATGCCGTATAACACAGTGTACCTCACTGTGACACAGTCCCAGGAGCTCTGCAGCCCATTTTCCTAACAGCCCACAGGGCCCTTGTTCATACCCATTAGTTGTTGCAGGGCAGATTGTACTTTCTCCAATGGTATCTGTGCTCCCCTCATTTTCCATCAAATGTATCTGGTTGTTGTGCCTCTGCTGGGTCTGTTCCTATTTAAGAAGTTTCATCTCCATGTATGTGCACAGCACCAACCCAGCAGCATTTTTATTTAATGTTTTATTAAATTAGATGCATACAAGTCGTCTTTTCATGAACTGCTGTGGTATGCAATACTTAGGTGTGGTACAGCACAGCAATTCCATGTGGCACGTAGCTTTCAACTATCCAGATTTTTGCAAATTGTCCAGATTTTTGTCTCATATTTTTTATCTGTTTCTCCAAAAGTTGTGGTTTTCTGGCAAATCACTGGAAAGTCCTTGAGGACTAAAGTCGGAAAATAATGACAGAAATTTGAGTTTTAGACTTCATATCCTTTATAAAATTCATTCTAAAGCAAATATTCTTATTCTATAAACTTGCTAAGTTTATAAGAGCAAGATTTTAAATTTGGCTGTATTTTAGAGCCTTTGTCCCCTATTATTGATGACTTTGTCTAGATTTCTTGCACTAAGGGGGTTGGGAGGTATTTACTTTATTTTATTTATTTATTTATTTATTTTACATTTGTTGACCGGGATGGTCCGACTGGATACATTTCCATTTTCAGTGGAGGCCCGGGGAGAAAAGCTCCAGTAATACAGACAATAATATACATGATAAAGTAGAACTTGGTATACAAAGTATAATAGATAACATGCACATTACAAGACTAATAAGATAGGGTTTATAGACTGTCATAGTAAAAGGGCATTAGAGAAATTCAAAGTTACATGCAGTACTTTTTTATACAATAAAGAAGAGAGGGAAAATTAAGTATTTAGGTGCAGGAATATACAAGAGGAAAAGTAAGTACTACAGCCTAGTTAAGTAAGGATGATATAGTCTGGGGACATCAGAGTAAAATAATCTACAGTTCTACCTGTCATAGTGTCAAATGTATGGTAGGATGTTTGTTTGTTTGTCTTTCGGCTTTTCCCGGTTAGGGGTTGCCACAGCAGAACTCCGGTCCGCTAATGATTGGCAGTAGATTTTCAAGAACGCCGAGGTGCCAGCTCAACGTTCAACCTTCAACGAAGGCATGCCCATTTATACATGTCTTTTTGAACGCCCACCCAACCACGGGGAGGGCATGCAGACTCCACACAGAAGGCACTCCCCGCACTCCAGCCTGGTAGGATATAAATAAATAAAGTGATAAAATGTAAAAGGGTAAGGGAATGGAGTAGGGTGGGGTATAAGAAGATCGAAAGCATGGTGGGGGTACTGATGCATGGTGGAGGTATGATGTGACATGAGACAGACGTGGGTACTAATACCCCTGGATATCAAGCTAACTGAAGATTTTAAGTTCATTTTAACAGTATGTATCTGCTTCTGCTCAGCACTTTAAGCAAATATTAGTTGTTGTTGTTGTTGTTTGTCTTTCAGCTTTTCCCGGTTAGGGGTTGCCACAGTGGAGCTCCAGTCCGTTAATGATTGGCAGTCTATTTTTATGGTGCCAAGTTGCCAGCCCGACTTCCATTCTTCAGCGAAGGTATGCCCATTTGCGCATGTCTTTCAAACAACCATCCAACCGTGGGGAGAACATGTAGACTCCACACAGAAGGCACTGCCCGCACTTCAGCCGAGAATCGAACAGAAGAACCTCTTGCTGTGAGGCAACAACACTACTGCTGTACCACCGTGGATACTTTACGCATATATTAGTGATTCCATTAAATAGCTACACTGCAGTTTCCCATTTAAGTAGTCTAACTGTTAGCATTAAACCTGAATTTCTTTATTGTGATGGGAGTGAGAGTCAGGAATTGTTACTGTTTTAAGGCAGTTCCAGGCCATTCAACAACAGGGCTAAGTGTCTAAAAATGTCTGACCCTGTTCTTGTTGTGTTCTTAAACCCTGTATACCTCACCTTATGATAACTTGACCATGTAACCCCCCCCCCCATGCTCCTGTCCTCTGTTATTTTCTTGTCAGTAATCACAAAAGTATAATGTTGTGCAGTCGCTACCCTTGTGTTTTCCAAATATATTTGTATTCCATGGAGTGAGATTCCAAAATGAGCACTAAGCCAATCCGTGTTGCTCCTTTAAACCTGGTGACTCTTGAGCTGCCTTCCTTAACTATAAACTTGTCTTTTGTAGCTTCCCCAAGACTTATGTATTATCTACTCATACTAGTGTGCACTAGGCTCAGACTGGGTGGTTCCACCCCTCTGACTGATAAAGCTGGAGGTAATTACCCTACCTGCTTATCCTAGTGTGCACTAGGCTCAGACTGGGTGGTTCCACCCCTCTGACTGATAAAGCTGGAGGTAATTACCCTACCTGCTTATACTAGTGTGCACTAGGCTCAGACTGGGTGGCTCCACCCCTCTGACTGATAAAGCTGGAGGTAATTACCCTACCTGCTTATACTAGTGTACACTAGGCTCAGACTGGTTGGTCCCACCCCTCTGACTGATAAAGCTGGAGGTAATTACCCTACCTGCTTAGTGCTGCATTTACTTTTCTACTCTAGACACCTAGGCACTGCACAGTACATAAGGTCAGTCAGCTAGTTTCACTTCTGTCGCCAGCCTTTTAGCACTAGGTGTCCTAGGCAGTGTACAAACTGCCTTGCGCTCACAGATAATGAACATATACTCAACCATAATAAATAAATAGTAACTCGGTCTGATGAAGCTTTATGTATGGAATGAAAGCCCTTACCAGTTACTGTTCATGGTTGTTTTTGCTAATAAAGTTTGGATGTTCGTGAAGTTTTTACCGTTCATATATTTTATTTCCCCCAAGATTAAGCATTTCCTGTAGCTCTTCCTGCAAGGTCTCTGATCCTTTCAGGCACTATAGAGGAAACCTGATACTGACCCTGGATCCCTACATCCACATGATAACTAGCCATTTACATGCACCCTGGCTTAAGCATGAACATTTCCCTATACTCCTGTAATACTTTTCAGATTTATTGCGTTTGCAGGGGGTGATAGTTGCCTTGAGACACCATGTCATCCATTGAGGTATCTGAGTATGCCACACAAAGAAGGCCTAGCATTGAGTTCCCACTGTGTTTCTTCCTCAGATCCACTGCATTTACTGAGCAGGAATTCTTATATGTTCTGGGGGGGGGGGGGGGCTTTCACAAAGTGACATTATATAATCTATGCTTCTGTCTCCTGTCTGGTACTTTGGCGTTGGAATTAAAATCATGCACCTCCTGCATAACAGTAGAATGGCTCTCACAAACTGGTTACAGCTTATTTCTTTTTTTCTATTTGTTGACTGGGCAAACTCACTAGATAAATTGTCCCTTTTCAGAGGCAATACATGACCACTGTCTGGTTAAATGACTTGCCCAGTGTCACACAGTAGGCAAACAAAGGTAGAAGGATTCAAACCCTGTACCCTGGGCACAGGAAGCATCTCATTAACCACGCAGAGCTTTAGTCCTCTGCACTAATTACTAGACTGTTTTGTTGTATGAGGATAAGTAGCATTGTCTTTTGTTCATTTATATATTCCCATGTTTTATCTGCAATCTCTTGTCATATCAGACCTTTCACTGCTGCTGTGTGTGTGTGTGTGTGTGTGTGTGTGTGTGTGTGTGTGTGTGTGTGTGTGTGTGTGTGTGTGTTTTATGTCCATATGTCAATCCCATGAGCATTTTGTGGCTTGTTATGAAGTTTAGAACACGCTACATGATGGTCTCCCTGTAATATCCACATTTATGCTCCAGTTGAATAAGAGCCAAAGGTGTCCTCAGTCAATGGTCATACAGTAAATCAAGTTGAAAAAAGTCTTTGGACTTTTGAGGCACTTCTTGTAAGTAAAGAGAAGGTGATGCAGATGCTTGTTCCAGTCTTTTCTCTAAAACAGATGTTCTGAGCATGGTTCTAAGGACTTTTGTACCAGCTTCTATAAGCATCATATGGCATGACTTTTGACTGCCTCACTCCATATTGCTTTCAGGAACATGTCTTCAGATCTGAACAAATCTCCCTTTCAAGCAGAAATTCTAAGAGGATCAGCATTATGTGACTATCTCCAGTAAAACATTTGCCATATTTTCTGACTCAAGTAGAGCAAAAACTGACTGCTTTGGGGTATCCAGCAGCATAGTCCACTGCTACCAATAAAAGCCTCATACCTGTTGTGCTTGGGATACAGAATGACCCCACCCTACCCATGGTCTCCCTCTGAAATGGTTCAAATTAACAAGCAAAGTCTCCAAAAAAGCTTTGTGCTCATCTTCTGCTTTGACTACTCTTTGGCACTGCTCGGACCTCTTTCAGTACACTACAACTACATCTTTCCTGATCTGAGGCTAGTAAAATTTGTGCATACAACACCTCTTAGTACTCTTTTTGCCCAAATGGCCTGAATGTTTATAATAAGCCATTTGGTACTACAGCTGCTGGATAACTACTTTTTGCAGTCTATGTATAGGAATTTTTACACAATTCATTGCACCACAATACAGACTCCTATAACCCATGAGGATCAGAAGGTCTCTTAACTACCTTCCTCCCTCATGCTCTGTATGGTTTTAATTTATTTATTTGTTCATTAAAAATTAACCAAGCACACACACATTTTAGTCACTGCTTGGAGCAACATGCTAATACAAATGAAAACAGTGAGTTTAATGATGTGTCATAGAAATAGCACCTTGTATCACCCCTGAAAATAGGCCATGGGCCTAACCTGCTCAAGGAAAATAAATACATAAATAAATAAATGCATACATAATTAAAATAACATAAACAAATGTTTTACAGTGGAGTAAACATTAAATCTTAGTCAATCAAAAAGAGTAAGTAAAACATACAGAAAATTCCTAAACTCCAAACTAAGTAAAAAGAGTTCATTCTATTAACAGTTAGGCTAAGAGAGAATTTTATAGTATAGTTTCATATATGTAAATTACTGTGGGACCTACAGGTTGAATTTCAAGGCTTGTGCTTGAGCCAACTTTTTCCTGCTTAAAGTTTCCTGCTTTCATGAAGGAAGTTGGTACTTTCTTTTACCAATGGCTGGGGTTCACTGCTGCACAGCTTAGCCCCCAGGTTAACTCCATCTCCATCCTCCTGTTTGGACATTTGTTCCTGGTCCCCACACTACACGGTTCCTACAAAGCCTGAGTGTGACTGCTTGCACAAATCCAGGGTTCTGTGTAATCCAAGTTTTTATTAACAAGGATATCTGCAGGGATATCATCAAATACTACAACTTGTTTATTTCACTGTTCAACTTCCCATTGTAGGAGGATCCTTGTTAGCCGTATATAAAAGAAAGGACCTCCAATTCTACTCATTGAGATGGACTGCTAAGATAAAAGATGCTCCTCTCTAGCAAGCTCTGGTGGCAGATAGAGCTAAAGCACTGACTACAGCCTAGACAATCCACAGTCAATTAGTGGCTCAAGCAACTGATGGTGCAGGCAGGGAGGATGAGAAAGATAAGGTGGAGCTGGATGTGTACTGCATAACTCCATCATTGGAGGGACTATGATACAAATACATGGTCAGAAGGTAGGAGTTAGATCCAACAAAACACGGATGGAGTGTAACCTTCAAGCAGGATGTGAGGTAATGTGCAATCACTTCAGGAAGGCACTGTTGGACTCTGCTGTGCTGCAGATCACATGATACTCTACCCAAGGATGGAGTTAGATAATTAAAAATGCCCCCAATTGCTCTAATGCTGCCAAGGGCACAAAATACCATCATGGATGCCTGGGTGATGCCCACCACCTCCTGGAAGCCCCAGTGCATATGAACAAATAGGCCATGTCTAAGTGGAGCAAGGCTTGATGGCTGGTGGGCATACAGGCAAAAATTACATAGAAAAAAAGATACATCCTCACAGCTGCAGGCTTGACAAATGATACACTCAGTATGGAAGTCAGCTTCTGTCCAGACACAGAAGAAAATAACCATTTGGTTACATCTTATTAACTCACAGCTTGTGGCTACTAATTCTGAGATCATGGACCCTTGGCAAAACACACACACACACACACACACACACACACACACACACACACACACACACACACACACACACACACACACACACACACACACACATACATACATACATAGATACACAGATATAGGCAGATAGATATACAAATAGATGCAGATACAGATATAGATATATAGCAAGAGAAACACAGTAGCAGAAGTAGGGGTCCCAGGGGGCTTGCCCCCAACCCTTGTAAAATACCTTATTTTTTTAAAAATCAATGTTTTATCTACTTGTGGAAGCAGTAATATCTGTCATTATATTTTGGGATTTGAACTGTAAACAACCAAAACGGTTGTCAGGACTACAACTCCAAATTTTATTCAAAAAACAGTTAAAATTGATCTTTAAGCGCTTTTCGTCTGTTCACACACGGACTTCTTCAGAAGATGCAGTAATACTGGATAAAATTTACTTAAATAGTCTACAGCTGTAAAAGTGCGGGAAACTCTAACAATTACAATTAGTTAGACAACATATACCTATACTTAAAAAACATTGTACTTACTTAAAATCATACATATACAATGTGTTCTATTCTAAGCTACCAAGAGAAAGACATCAAATTCAATACCTTTTACTAAAAAGTAAACATGAAATAAATGAACACTTTCTTACATTCTAAATTACTAATTGATGACTATCTTTGTAAGCTTTTGAGCTTTAGTAAGCTCATGACTAAGCATGATTCATTCAGTCCTGGAAAACTAAAGGCATTTAGTTTTAACTGCCAGATTAATTCCAATTCCTCAAGTTTGAATGATGCTGGACTCCCCCCCCCCCCATACTGTCCTTTACAAACTGGTCAATGACCATAAATTTAAACTGGTGTTGTACATTTAAGTGGACATGTTTGGCTAAGGCATTGTCTGGTTTATTATGGTCGATGGCATAAACGTGTTCGTAGATTCTCTTACGGAACCTACGTTCCGTCTTACCCACGTAAAATGCTGAACACACTAGACATTTAGCTAAGTAAACAATGAATGTGAAAGTTGCAATTATTGCATGCTTTAGCAAAACTATTTAAGTAAATTTTATCCAGTATTACTGCATCTTCTGAAGAAGTCTGTGTGTGAACAGACGAAAAGCGCTTAAAGATCAATTTTAACTGTTTTTTTAATAAAATTTGGAGTTGTAGTCCTGACAACCGTTTTGGTCGTTTTCTCGTTTTAAACAGTTTGTTTTGTATTTGTTTTACTAGTTTTATGGCGTCCGACTTGGCGGATTCTCAAGGATTATTTACTCAAAATGATCGTGCAGTACTTCAAACTGAAGAAGTAAATCGCTCTCCAACACTGAATCAGGCACAAACAATATTGCCCTTGAATAATGACTTATTACCATTTCTTCTCGGTAAAATTGAGTCCGTTTTCTCACGTCTAGATCAACTGGACAAAAATCAAGAACAGTTGAAGCAACTAATCCCGCCTGATGGTTTTGGGACTAGTGCAGGAGTGCGCCAAATTGAACAACAGATACCTAGTACTATTCACTCAGTATCAACACCGGTACCAGTAGTGGACACCAGCGTAAAGATTGGTGAATACACAATGCTTGGGATGGAACAGCAGTGAGCTGTTGCAGTCGGTGATCTAACTGATGAAACACCACCACCAGCTCAAAGACCGGCGGGGTCTAAGGAGCCATCCAGTAACCTGGAGGACACACAGCCGCTAAATCAGCTACTGCGACCAACAGCGCAATCTGTAATAAATTCAAATGGATTACTTCCAGAATGAAGAACACTGCTAAACTTTTCTTTAAACCAAGATAAAGAAAAAAGTGCTTATGCTCGATCTTTAGCAACATGGTTAGCTGAAGATTTTATGTTTTCTATGGATCAAGTAAGCTTCTATCCTGCCACGCGTGAATTAGGAGGTAACTTTAGTCATATACCAGACATTGTTACTAACCTTAAACTGTTAGACAATCATATATTAAAACTGAAGAAAACCCAATTAGAGATTTCTTACTTCAGGGAATGTTTAAAGCTTAAGATAGTGCCGAAAGGCTTGCATAAAATTCAGTATCCAACAGGTTTTGTTAATGGCTCTCAATTTCATTTAGATTTGGTGCATTTATTTGACAAACAGGGGTTTGAGCTCATTGAGCTTATGACTAAGCACTATTCCCTGTCTGTGGATTCTATCGCCAAATCGATCACTGAGTTAGATATAAAAGTCCAAGATGACTCAGGTTTTTCTAGATATAAATATGAGTACAATAGAATTTTTGAGAGCATTAACTCACATATGAGTAAATTGAAGGGGAACAAAATTAAAAAACTGGAACGGGACCAAAAGGCATATAACCCGGGTTCCGCATACCCACCACCATCCGAGGCCCAGGTGTGGCACCCAGGGCAATTGTGGAGTAACAAAAATGGTGTAGGCCAATATCAAACTGCCAGTTTGAATGAAAAACCACCGGGTCGGCTTGACAGCCATATACAAACTACCACCAACTGCAATCTTGATGGGCTAGACGAGTTAGATCATGTTGGCGTCATGGGCCCGGACACTAGAAACCAAGACGAGTTACGTAGGAGTGAAAGGTTGCAAAATGCTCCGTGGGTCAACTATAATTACAACATGAGGCAACCTAACCAATATGGTCACCAACAAGGGGGTTTTCAGAAAGACAATGGACTAGGGGCCAAACCAAAACAACAGAGACTGGGCACAGGCAACAGGAGTGCTCAGAACGCCAACAAGGTGCGGAACTAACTAGGGAGGAAGAACTCATAGGTGTTAGTTTACCACTCACACTAAGTGGTTCTTCCTCTCCTGTGGACAGTAATATGGTTATGACAGATATTGAACTACCAAGTAACTTCAGTTTTTCATTAAACAATGCCTCTTCAAATGCAGCCTCCCAGCAATCTTTTGACTTACCTAAGGTCACCACCAATAAAGATGGTGACTTTAAGGTATATAATTTTTCGAACAGTGAAATCTCAGGTGACTTGGTTGAAAAAGGGCATACATACGTCCCATGTCAACGCATGGATATAGCTAAATCCATTATGGAACTCAAAATGTTCACGAGGAAACTGAATTTTCATCTACAATTTATTAATCCAGTAGATACAACTTGTGTTAATATGTATAGAATCCCAAGCACATTTAACCCTCAATTACATCCTTTACTTCAAACATTTGAGCAACTGTGTGAATTAGATTTCAGGCACGTTATTCATTTTAAGAATGACACACAGTATAGTACAATTTCCCTTAAGAGCACACAGAGGTCACAGTCAGTCTGGGGCTGGTTTCTCCCTTTCTGTCCAGATCCCTACTAAGACTCCCCACTGGCACAGCTATAGAGATCAGATCTCTGCCGAGTAGTCAAGCCAAAACCTCCAGTACCCTCTCTGTCCAACCATTGCCTCGTGTCCCTGCCCAAGTAGCTGACACACACACACACTTTGAGATTTGGTTTATATACAAACACACAGACACTCCTGGGGAAGGCTGGCATAGGTTCTCCAGCTAAGCCCCCTCCTGCCAGGCTATAAGGAAGTACTCACTGCCACCAACTACTCTTATCAGCTACTAATAAGGCCCTTCACAAAGGGTCACCAATTTCACTGTGTAATATTACTGTTGTCCAAATAGTAAGTGTGACTGAGCAGTAGGACTATTGGAGTGGCTTGGACAGTATCACCAAATACATTTGATGTGCTCTAAGAGCTTAAATTATCTTTACACAAAACAGCCACAACTGAAAGCTTTAAAAATATTTAATAATAAATAATAAAAGACAAGACAAATCTCATAAATTCAACACAGTGCTAATCAAGAGTTCAGAGATCACAGGAAACTTTAAAACAATGTTGTAGGATAGTCGGGCATAAATAGAGAAAACAGCTAGGCTAATCTGGCTATATTTCTATCTAACTCTAAGAGAAATACTAAAGTCTAAGATCCTACTTACATAGCAAAGCAAGTGCTGGTGAGCTGATGAGCACTTCAGACAAAATCCAAAATGCTCTTCTTTCTTTCTGTCCTTAAATTGATAACACAGTACTGCTGAGTCATTTCAGATTACATTATTCTTAACAGTTCTAATTTAGTTTCCCAGGCTCACAGAACTTAAAATTTACATTTCTTTTTGTAATCTGCACCTGCAGAAATCCAGAGCAATAAAAGACATTTTACATGTAAAATCTAGTAATTAACTCTTGTCCTAACACAATAGAAAGAATTCCTTACTCCAGACAGCCTATCTCCGAGCTTGAGATCAAACAGTCCAAAAATGCTTGACTTATCAGCTTTCTTAGGTTCATAGGTTCATAGGTTCATACTAGGCTATCTGCCCGAGGGCATTTACAAGCCTAGCCCATAGTTTTGTGGCTTACGCCACCCCTTTAGTATGGGGGAACTATACCCATTATTTTGCTGTGCCTCTGTTGAGCAGTGACACTGAGGTAATCCCTGGGGTATATCTGCGATCTCCCATCCATTGGTCAAGATTTCTCTTGAACAAGGCCAGCGAGGTGCTCTGCCTCACATATACCGGGATTTTATTCCACAGCATAGGGAGTCTTTGGGTGATGAATCTATCCCTCCAGCACGTCCTATTAATAGCCGTGTCGAGGTTTAAGTCTCCCGCCCTTGTGGCTCTGACGGATCTAGATTGTATGAGGTGAAGCATATTCATCAAATCTGGGTTTGACATGGCCTTGTATGTTAGGCAAAGGTCATCTCTGAGCAAGCGGTAAGCGACTGAATAGAGTTGGAGTTCTTTCAGTCGGGCAGCATAGGACAGATGTTTGAGACCCTTTATCCTTTTGGTGAGGAACTTTTGTGGCCTCTCCAGCTGCTGCAAGTGTCGGGTCAGATACATTCCGAATGGGGCATTGTACTCAATCATTGGTCTGATGAGTGATGAGTATAGGGAGACTATGACCTCCCTTGATCTAGATGAGAATCCCTTCATGATAAGGTGGGCAATGTAGAAGGTCTTCCTAACTACTTTAGCTACATGGGTGTCGAATGACAGACTACTATCAACCTGGGTCCCCAGGTCACTGATAACTTCTTCTGTACTCAGTGGATTGCCACCTATTTGGTAGCTAGGGGTAACCTTGTTTTTCCTGAAGGGTATGACTATGCATTTTTTTGGCATTTAACTTTAGGCCATGGCTCTGGCACCAGTTATCCGTTTCTGTGAGACCCTTCTGAAGGATATCTGTGTCAGATGTGTTTTCTACTATGGCGCCCAGTTTGCAGTCATCTGCAAACTTTGTCAGCCATAACCCTCCTGTGTTTGCTTGTACTTGGAAAAGTAGATGCCAAACAAGAGTGGGCCCAGGACTGAGCCCTGTGGTACACCACTTGTGACAGGCTTTGAGTCTGACATGGCGCCAGCAACTCTGACCCTGTGGGTTCTGTCACTCAGCCAGTTTGCAACCCGTCTTGTGATGTATGGGTTAACATTTAAGCTGATGAGTTTTTCAATGATACCCGAGTGGGGTATTGTATCAAAGGCCTTCGCCAGATCGAGGTAGGCTGTATGGACTGCCTTTCCCTCATCAATGGCTTTGGTGACTGTTTCGAAAAAGTCAACCAAGTTTAGAAGGCATGATCTGCCTTTGACAAAGCCAAACTGGGATGGATCCAAAGTCTGCAAATTCCCTATGTCTTTATTTATGAGGTCCATTATGATCCTCTCCATGGCTTTGCAGATAAGGCTTGTCAAGCTAATGGGCCGGTAATTTCCAGGGTCGGTGGAGGCACCGCCTTTGTGAAGTGGGACCACAGTTGCAGTGCCCCACTCCCTGGGTATGTATCCAGAGGTAAGACTATGATTAAACAGCTGTCCTAGCTGTGGGTTTAATTCCTCGTTGAGTTCGTGGAGCACACAGCCGGGGACACCATCAGGTCCCATGGATGCTGTGTTTTTTGCTTTGGAGAGAGCAGTTCTCACTTGGGCGTTGGAGATGTTTGGGGGCTGCAATCGCTTGGTATAGATATCTCTCCTTTGGGGAGGGGAGAAGTTTGCACTGAACCTGTCAGCCAGTATGTTGGCAATGTCTGTAGGATCAGTAATCTTCACATCATTTTGAACTAGTTCTGAGCATATCTGGGAGTTTCCTCCCAGGTTTCTAACATAGCTAAAGAAGGCCTTATGATTGTCTTTTGAGTCTTTAGCTATTTTTCTCTCAAAATTTGCTTTGGATGATTTTATGAGAGCTCTTAGTTTTTACTTATAGTGATCAAGGGTGTCTTACCTTTTAAGGATTTTGCTCTATCTTGTAGTAGCTTCCTCCTTTTGTTGTAGAGTTTGTTTATGGCTGGGGTCCACCAGAGTGGACGCTTGCCTTGGTACAAAGAGTCTTTGTTTTGCTTGGGATTGCCTTATCCATGCAGTCCTGCAGGTGCTGGTAGAAGGCATTTGTAAGTGATTCAGCGGCTTGAGTACTGTTTTCCGTCGGCTCGGGGCCTTAAAGGAGACCACACTAGTCTTTAGAAGTGTGAAGTCGGCTTTCGAGAAGTTCTTTACTGTGGTCTTTTTATTTCAGGTGGGGTGGGATGAGGACCTCCAGCGAGATTAGTTTGTGATCTGATCTCACCAGTGAGGGGTATACTTCCGGTGTTGAACATTGTGCTCCCATGTTCGTGATGATGAGATCAAGTATGTTTTCTCCTCTTGTGGGGATGGTGACTAGTTGTTCCATGGCATTTGAGTTTATGAATTCCAGGAACTTTTGGGCTAGGGTGTTTGAGCTTGAGTAGTGTTCCCAGTCTATATTAGGGTAATTGAAGTCACCTAGTATGATGGTGTTTGGTGATACATTTATCCTCTAGTGTTTTCAGGAAGGCCATGTGAGGTTCCTGAGTTTGTGAGGGTGGCCTGTAACATGCTACAATTTGCAGAGCAGTCTTGCCTATGGTTAATTGCACCTGGATGGTCTCCGATGCATTGTGCATTGCCACCAGTCTTGAGGTGTGGGTGTCTTTGATGAATATGGATACCCCCCCTCCTTTCTTGGTATTGTCCGGATTTTGGGGCCGGAACGCATGATAAGAGGTAAAACCTGATAGTGCTGGGGTGCTCTCAGGAGCCTTGAACCAGGTTTCTGTCACTGCACAGACATCGATGTTCTCCATACTGAGAAGGGCCTCGAGTGCGTGCATTTTGAGATTTAGACTTCTGGCATTGAGCAGCATTACCCTTAGTTTTTTTCCTTTTTTGTGTTCTAGGGTGGTAGGTTTAGAATTTGAGCCTTGCCTAAAAAGGCACTATGGGGTGGCAAGAGCCTTTGCCAATATCCGAATCCCAGGGTGACAGGTGCAAGCCGTCCCTTGCGAAGCAGCGTGGCTTGTCCAGCATGTCATCCCAGGCAGACAGACATTGGATCCCCTTTGAATGACACCAGAGTTTAAGCCAATTGTTAAAGCTGATCATCTTATCTCTGTATTGTGGCATCATTCTTGGTGAAGGTAGGATACTGCTCAAGGTCAAGGTCATACCTGCCTGGGCTACATAATCAGAGAGCGCCTCAATGTCTCTTTTCATGTAGTCCAAGGAGGTACGTCTCAGGTCGTTTACACCAGCGTGGACAATGACTGAGTCATATTTGTACCTGCTGTTGAGAGACCTGAGTGCTTGCGTTATGTGGCGGATTCTAGCGCCCGACAGGCAGCTTACTGTGACCTTCTCCTTACTCAGTCTGGTGAGCGGGACGTCAGTGTGTCTGACTATGGAGTCACCAATGACTAGTGTGTCTGGCATTGTGTTTGGCCTTAAGGGCTGTGACTGTTTGACACTCTGACTGTGAGGTCTATGTGTTGCAGGTGTTGTGTTCTGAGGTGGTGGTTGTTTGGGTGTCTGCTTTGGTGGCCTCTGCTGTTTTGGTAGATTTTTGATCAGAGCCGCCGAGTATGTCTTTGTGTGTTTATGTGTATGATTTGAGGTTGTGATGGTACTATGTGAGACTGGGTCTATAGTGTGTGTGGTAACCTTCTCCTCCTGACTGGTCCTGCCAGTCCTATGTTGAGAGAGCTCAGCCTCCAGTTTGGCCGTATAGTTGCATCTCTCGCATGTATTTGTGTTTTGTGGGAGAAGGAGAGGGTTGTCTGTTTCTTTCAGCAGAGTACACTGTGGTTACATTTTTGAAGCTCAGAACATAACCCAATGTTCTTAAATTTGTTACACAAGCCTATGGATCCTATTAATATTTACAAATGACATAGAATTATTTACAAAATTCTATCTAGCTAGGCTGGCAGCCTTCACATATCACCCCCCAGAGAACTCAAGGTAATTTTTCAAGTGTCTTTTGAGAAATGTTGCTTGAGAGGGTTATGTCTATCTGAATATACCTTACCCCATTCCCTGTCTTGAGAGCCCATCTGCGTTAGCACTGCTAATCCCACTGCATTGCTGCACTGACATATCATATGCTTGCAACCCTAGGCTCCATCTTAGCAACTTGGCATTTTGCTGGTTGGCTCACTGTAACCATGTTAGGGGATTGGGATCTGTAACTACAGTGAATTTGCTTCCATACAGATAAGGCTGAGGTTTCTGCAGTGCCCACACTATGGCTAGACATTTCTTTTCTACAGCTGAATAGCATTTCTCCCTGGGTTGGAGCCTACGACTGAGATAAACCACTGGGTGCTCTTCTCCCTCTGAAGAAATCTGGCTAAGTACAGCCCCCATCCTATGGTTCGAAGCATCCACCTGCACAACAAATTATTTGCTGTAATCTGGACTGGCTAACACAAGGGGTCCTCCCAAAGCTTCTTTAAGCTTCCAGAATGCCTGCTCACATGCTGTGGTCCACACTACCTTATGTGACCTGTTTTTCCTTGTCAGGTCTGTGAGGGGAGCAGCTATGGTACTATAACTGGGAACAAACTTTCTGTAGTACTCTGCTGTCCCTAAGAATGCCCTCACCTGATTTTTGGTAATGGATGCAGGCCATGCCTAAATGACTTCCACATTGGCAGGTTTTGGCCTGATCTTACCACTCCCCACTCTATGTCCCAGGTAAGAAACCTCTGCCATACTCACCTGACATTTTCTCAGCTTAATTGTCAACCCTGCCCTCTGTAGTCTGCCCAGCACCTCCATGACATGTCAAAGGTGCTCTTGCAAGGAATGGCTGTAGATGACAACATCATCTAGGTAAGCAAGGGCA
This sequence comes from Protopterus annectens, assembly GCF_019279795.1. Lineage (NCBI taxonomy): Eukaryota > Metazoa > Chordata > Ceratodontiformes > Protopteridae > Protopterus > Protopterus annectens. The sequence goes on from NC_056733.1 coordinate 1,105,208,875, forward strand.
AACCCTCCTGCCCCTACTAGGATATGATCTATCAGCCTTTGGAAAGTCGCTGAGGCATTTTTCATCCCAAAGGGCATCTTTGTGAACTCATACAAGCCAAAAGGAGTCAAAAAGGCTGACCTCTCTCTAGCACTGGGAGTCAAGGGCACCTGCCAGTAACCCTTGGTAAGATCAATGGTTGTAAAATACTTAGCTCCACCCAGCTGCTCTAGGGCCTCATCTGTCTCTGGTATGGGGTAAGCATCTGACTCTGTGTGACTATTTATTTTCCTGTAGTCCACACAGAACCTCATGCTGCCATCCTTCTTTGGCACCAGCACCACTGGGGAGGCCCAGGGACTGTTGGACTCTTGAATTACCCCTAGTTCCAACATTTCCTGTATCTCCTCCTTCAGAGTCTGTTTGACTCTCTCAGGCACCCTGTAAGGAGCCTGCCTAATAGGCCTTTGGGGTCCTGTATCCACCTGGTGCTGCACCAGGTGGGTGCACCCTGGTTTCCCAGTGAACATGTCATCAAACCCCTGTAACACTGTGCGGATTTCTTGAACCTGGGTAGGAGATAGCTGCTGGGACATTGCTACCCCTTTCACTGAGGTGTCAGTCCGAGTCTCACTGAGGAGATCAGTTACCAGATCTCCCTCAGAGTACTCCTGCAATCCACTGCAAATACTCAGCACAAGGGCCTCCCTGTCATGGTAAGGTTTCATCATGTTAACATGGTACAATTTCTGCTCCTGCCTCCTGTCTAGCAGTTCCACAATGTAGTTAACATCACTTACCTTTCTTGCCACCTTGTAGGATCCCTCCCAAGTTGCTTGCAGCTTGTTGTGTCTGACAGGAATGAGAACCATTACCTGCTGCCCTACAGAATACTCTCTAGCTCGAGCATTCCTGTCGTACCAGACCTTTTTCCTGGTTTTGGGCTTCTGCCAGGTTCTCCTGGGCCAAGCTCATGAGTTCCCTGAGCCTTGTCCTGAGGTTTATGACATATGCCGCTACAGACTCAGTGTGCGATTCACACTCACCTTCCCATTCATCTCAAATTAAATCTAGAGGTTCCCTCACCCTATACCCATACAACAACTCAAAGGGTGAAAAAACTGTGGATTCCTGGGGAACCTCTCTGTAAGCAAACAGCAGATGGGCAAATATCCCCTCCTATCAATCCTTCCAAATATCCTCCTATTCCCCCCTCCAGTCCTGTACTGTGTAGGCTGCTAGCTCAGTTTATGGTGTATCCTTGCTGAGTCACTATTACCCCAAGTGCCTCCCAGTTCTCTGCTTGGATTCCCTGGCTTCCTGCCCTTGAACGGACAGCATATAAGAACTCCTGCTATGCTTCTATATTCATTCTTGCCTCCCCAGAAGTTAATATTGTGTTGTATCCTTGCTGAATCACTACCACCCCAGGTGGCTCCCAGTTCTCTGCTTGGAATCCGTGGCTTCCTGCCCTTGAACGGACAGCATATAACAACTCCTGTTGTGCTTCTATACTCATCCTTGCCTCCCCAAGAATTAATATCATGTTGTATCCTTGCTGAATCACTACCACCCCAGGTGGCTCCCAGTTCTCTGCTTGGAATCCGTGGCTTCCTGCCCTTGAACGGACAGCGTATAAGAACTCCTGTTGTGCTTCTATACTCATCCTTGCCTCCCCAGGAATTAATATTAAGTTGTATCCTTGCTGAATCCCTACTACCCCAGGTGCCTCCCAGTTCTCTGCTTGGAATCCCTGGCTTCCCGCCCTTGAACGGACAGCGTAAAAAACTCCTGCTGTGCTTCTATACTCATCCTAGCCTCCCCAGGAATTAATATTAAGTGTATGTATCCTATTATAAACTAAACTGTAAATTAAAATTGCCCTTTAGTACAGAAACCCAGTGAGCAAAAGCTAGCAGTCTACTCTAGTTGTAATCCTCCCTCTCTACCTTCCTGGTCTCTTCCCCATTTCCCCTGTGTCCGAGGCCTACCTTTGTAATTACACAGACTGGCCACTAGGTGGCAGCATTTCCTGCTTCTTTCTACACCCCTATGTATGTCTACACTACTTTAACCTAACTCTGCCCTGTTCTCAGCACTAGATTTAGTTAATCACTCTTTTACACTTTCTCTGCCCTGTATAGTCCCTAACTCTTGTGAAACATCTGCTTCCTTCAACTCTACTACTGAGTGCCTTTACTGTAGTCTCCTTACCTCAGATCTCTTCTCACCTTCACTGATACACTTTCTCCTCCTCCTTGGTTTTACCCGCTCCGTTCACCCTGCGGGTTCACTCCGCTCCCCTACCCTGCCCCCAATTTCCACCCACCCCCAGCACCTCTACATTTATTCCACCGTTTCTACACCCACTAATCTCAACTACCCAATAGAATCTCCTACCAATTTACACCCCACCCCCCTACACACCCTACCTAATTACCCAATTAAAGCCTTTCCCTCTTCACAACTCCTCATCTCTTTCTCCTGTATAAATACATTCACACTCTCTCTCTACTCCCACCTTTTTAAACTCCCCTACCCTGGTTCTTTTTAATTTCAATTAAACTTCTGCTCTGTCGCTATCCCCTCTTATTTCTCAACTGCTTCATCCCCTCAAACTATACACATTAAACTACTTGTGTCTCATGATGCTTTCCTTTATTCTTCACACTCTCCAAGCCCCCTGCTTCCTCCTTGTATTCCTAATTCCCCTATGTTACGCCACCTTATACTCCTCCTATGTGCCACCTTTCCTATCTTCATCTCAGACTGACACATTCACCAGGTTGCTCCCATATTCATTCTCTCATTACTACTACATCTTCTCTTCCCTTATTCAACCCCACCCCATGCACCTATTCTACCCTAAAATTAACACTTCTAAAGCCAAAATACTTACCTCTAAACTAATGTTATTTCCTACCAAACGTATGCAAAATAAACCCAAATGGCTAAAAACTCCTTCCTTCAACAACCTTATATTTGCTGGGGATATCCATCCCAACCCTGGGCCAAGCCCCCTTACTAATAACTCCCCTCCCCTCTTCACCTTTTTCCCCCTCCTCTCCCCACGATACCCTAACATTCTTCACTCTCAATGCCCAAAGTCTCAACAATAAAATCCACCACTTTCAAGCATGGCTAATTCATAACCAACCTGACATCTTAGCCATCTCAGAAACCTGGCTCAAACCCCATATCTCTGACTCTGAAATCTTGCCTAAAGGATTTCAGTCCCTCAGAACTGACCGACTAAATAAAAAAGGCAGCGGCACTACCCTTAACTACTCTAATCTTCTTACCTTAAGTCCCCTCCAAATTCCTATCCCACAATTCAACAATACCGAACTAACAGCTGGTCTACTAAAAATAAACAAGCGCAAAAATATCTGCATCATAGCCCTTTATATATCTCCTGGTAACAACATCTCTACCCTCAAAGATATCCTCCTATGGGCCTCATCTGAAATTAATTATGAAACTTACATTCTAGGGGATGTAAATCTCGACTGGAACAAGTTCAATAATCCCTCTCCCTCCCTATCCATCAACCTCTATAACTTCACTCAAGTAATCTTGTCCACCACTCGACCCAACAAAACAAATCCCCCAGGATCCATTATAGACTGGATCATAGTCACCCATCCAAATAAAATAACTTACTCTGGTACCATTCCCGACACCATTAGCGACCACCTCCCTGCCCTCATACATCGTTCAACTACCTCTAGCCCCATCAGCATCAGTGTATTCTCACCCGCAACCTTAGCAACTTCAACCCCTCAACTTTCTCAAATATCTTCAAACAAATAAACTGGCAAATCCTTAACACCCTTCCTCTTGATAAAGCAATAGAACACTTCAGCTCTGTCTTCCTCGACACTCTAAACTCCCTAGCACCACTAAGAAATAGAAGGATAAAATCTAATACCACTCCATGGCTCTCCAAAGAAACCAAGCAAATTATGCTTCAAAGGGACAAAGTCTGGAAGCTTTACCATAACAACAAACTGCCCAAAACCTTGATCAAATACAAACAACTCTGTAACCTCGCAAAGCAACGCATCACAAAGGACAAAAAATCCTACTACTTTAAACTCCAGTCCAACAATAACAATAACCCCAAACAATTCTGGAAATCCATAAACTCCCTTCTCAACCCGGCTCCAAGAATAACCCCTGCCCTGACCCAAGTATATCTGACCTTGAACTAAGCTCCAAATTTAATTAATTTTTTATTGAATCTATCTCCATCCTGACCAAGACCTTCCCTAACAATAATCCACCTAACCACATTTCCTGTTCTCCTAACCACCCTATGTTTGAGCTTAAGCCACTCTCTACTAATCTCATAAAAAGACTCCTATCCAAACTTAAACCTTGCTCCAGTGCACCTGATAATATTCCCTCCTCCTTCCTAAAATGTGCAGCCGACAGTATTGCAATCCCAATTAGCATCATAATCAACAGATCTATAAAGGAGTCATATGTACCCAAACTATGGTGTTCTGCTTGCATTCTTCCTCTCCACAAAGGAGGCAAAAATACTGACATCTCAAACTTCCGGCCCATTGGTCTGCTCTCTCCAATCTCCAAAATCTTAGAAAAATGTATCCATCTCCAACTTATGCCTTTCCTAACCCAAAATCAACTCCTAACATCTACCCAGCATGGCTTCCACCCTGGCCATAGGACCATAACCGCTCTTCTCTCCTTCATAGAAACTGTCAACCAAGCCTGAGATTCAGGACATTTAGTTTCCACAGTTCTTCTCGACCTTTCTAAGGCTTTTGACACTGTTTCCCATAACCACCTTATCTATCATCTCTCTAACCTACATCTCACTCCAAACACTGTCACCTGGTTCTCTAGCTACCTGTCAGAGAGATCTCAGGCAGTTAAATGGAAGAGCACCATCTCCTCATTTCTTCCTACCCCAACTGGCGTCCCTCAAGGTTCCATCCTCGGACCTATGCTTTTAACATCTTTATCAATAACCTTCACTCTGCCATTCCTGATGACAAAATCATTCAATATGCAGACGAGTCTACAATAGTCTGCTCTGCTTCAAACCTCCCTGAACTACTGACTAAAACCCAAGCTGCCTTTTCTATTACTGAATACTGGATGCAACAAAATCACCTGTCTCTAAATGCAAATAAATCTAAACTTCTACTTTTCTCTCCCTCCAAGACTTTCTCTTTTGACAAAAATTCATTTAAAGTCCTCAGCCATTCCAACTCTCCCATTGAAGTAGTTCCCTTTGAAAACTTCTTGGCATTACTATAGATGAACACCTCAAGTTCGATACCCATATCCAACAAAATATAAAGAAAACCCACCAAAAGCTAGTTATGCTTTTTAGGAACAATACCTTTCTCTCAAACTCTACTAGACATACTTTAGCTACTATTTACCTCCTCCCATCCCTGTTATATGGAGCCCCTCTTCTAACTAACCTGACTGGAAAATTGCTATAACAAAATCTCCAAATTTGCCTCCAGATTCAAAAACTCTCCCCCTCACTGCCATGCCCTTAATTCTCTAAACTGGCTAGAACTCCCTAATTACCTAGACTACCTCCAACTTACCACAGCACACAGACTTGTATTTCACCCAAATAAATGTCCAGCTCTAATAAACATCCTTCTCCCCTACACCCGCAATAGACCTCTTAGATCTGAAAATCAAAACCTAATTACTATCCACAAACCAAAGCGGCCTGCTGGCCAGCTTCTCCTCTCTTTCTCATTAGGCAAGAAATGGAATTCTCTCCCTTCCACTCTTAGGACAATAACTAACTCAGAAATCTTTAAAACCCAGCTTTTCACTTACTTGCACTCCAAATGGAAATGCACCTGCTTTCACCCTGTCTAATTCTTTCAAACAACTCCCCCAAGGAGGTGTTACTCCTTGGCTCATAATCTCTCTAACACCCCAACAACTAGCTCCCTGAGCTGTCTCTAGCTCTCTGCAATTGCTTCTGAAGATACTATATCTACCTTGCAAATATTGCAAATAGCTTCTTATGTCAAATGAATGCATGTAAACTGTTTCCTTACTTTAATCAATTGCTATGTATAATGTTACTACACTTAAATTGTTATGAAGGTAGTTCCTAAATGATTCTCCACAGTACAGCCTTCCAGATACATCAAAATTATCTTTGTCAACTAAGCCTGATACAGAATGTTCATTCATGTAAACTGTACTTTATTTTTCTAACTTACTTATTTTTGTATCTTTGTTTTATGCTATATTGGAGCTTTTCTCCCCGGGCCTCCACTGAAAACGGGCACTCATGGGGCCAGTGGACTTCCCCGGTCACCAAACTGAAATAAATAAATAATATAAAATATTTGTCCCCAATCCCTCTTAAACTGGTCTGCAAATGCCCTTAGCATGGACTTGATTGTAGAGTTTAACCTCTCAACAAGACAATTAATCTGGGGATAGTAGGGGGTGGTCTTTAGGTGCTTCACCCCACAGTACTTCCACAGACAAGCCAGCAGGTCTGACATGAAATTGGCACCTCTGTCAGTCAGTATTTCTTTGGGAAGCCTACCCTGTTGAAAATCTCTAACAAAGCATTTGCCACCTTTTCTGCCTCAACAGATGACAAAACCAAAGCCTCAGGGTATCTTGTAGCATAATCTACTACCACTAGGATATACATTTTCCCTGTGGAACTTGGGGTACTCAAAGGCCCTACAATATCCATAGCTACCCTCTGAAATGGCTCCTCAATTACAGGCAAAGGCATCAAAGGAGCTCTCACCTTGTCTCCTGCCTTACCTACCTTTTGGCACTGCTCACAGGTCCTGCAGTACCCTGTTACATCTCTGGAAATTCCAGCCCAATATAAATTCTGCATAATACATTTCTTTGTATGTTTTATGCCCATATGACCTGCAAAGTGAATATCATGGGCTATGGCTAGAAGCGCCAGACAGTAGGCTCTAGGCACTACCAACTGCTGTATTCTCTCACCTCAGGGGTCCAATCTCTATACAGTAACCCTTTGTCCCAGTATACAGAATCCTCTTTCCTTTGAAAATCAGGTGTCTCACTAGCCACCTGCCTCAGGCCTTGCAATGTAGGGTCTGAGAGGTGAGTCTGTCTCAACTCTCTCTGTAACCCTTTCCAGCTCCCCTTCCACCGGAAGTCTGGCATCCTCTGATAGTGGTGCCTCACTGTCAGCCTGGATACTACTACTCACCTCTACCTTTGCAGACACTCTGTCCAAGGGAACATCAGTACGCACAAGCAGTTGTAGCTCACCTTCAGTCTCACTGCTACAAGCTAGCTCCCTCCCTGAAGTAACCACCTCACCACTCCTGGCTGCAAGTATGTGGTCTGACTGGATCTCCCCCAGGCTACCAGACCCACATACCTGTCTCTTAGCCTAACTGCATGTAACTGCATTAACACATGGTGGTGTCTCATCAAAATCCTTCCCTATCAGGACATCTGCAGGATGGTAGTTTGGTACCCCTGTTGTCTCAAGACAACCTACTACTGGCATTTTGTCTTTCCAACTTACTGGCTGTCTCCCCTTTTGTTCCCCACCTTGCCTCCATGCACTTCTGTATGCCACATGGCCCCACTGGTTGCATTCAAAACATTTAACCCTAGGTCCTGGATGTGTTCCTGGACTAGTGGCTTCCCCTGCTACTGGCAGATTCTGCTGGGGTGGTCTGGGCTGCCCACCATGGGTTCCTTTAGACCCATGAGCAACACTGGGTGTCCTTTGCCTGTGCAGTGATGCCCTGCTTGCTACATATAGGTCTTCTTCCCCAACTCCTCTGAAGTAGCACATTGTCTATCAGCTAACCAGATCCTCATGTCCTCAGGCAAAGTGCTAAGGGCTTGTTCCCTTGCCAAAAGGTCTGCCAGCCCTTCAAAAGTGGTGACCTGACATCCACTCACCCACCTATGAAAATAAGTGCTCAGTTCAGCAATATATTTACACACACTTTCATTTACCCTGTTTATATGCTCACAGAACTTTTTCCTGTACGCTTCAGGTGTTAGCTTAAAAAATTCTAACAAACAATTCTTAACAGCAATATAATTTAAGAAATCATTGTCTGACTGTTTGGAAAGTGCATTTACAGCTTTACCATGGAGTACGGGGGTCAGGAACCATACCCAGAGCCTTTGGTCAACATCATACTGTTTACATAACCTCTCAAACATATGAATGAAACTATCAAAATTATCCTCCTCTGTAAACTGCAGAAGAAATTTACTAACCTTTTGTGCTTCTGGGGTCCAGTTACTCCCCTCCCCTCCCCATTACCTCCATGACTCTGGTGAAGAGTCAGCATCTCCTTCTCATGCTGCCTCTGCCTCTTCTTCTTTTCAGCTTCCATTTCCAAATGCATGTCCTCCAACTCAAGTCTCTTTAGCTCCAGGTGGATTTTTAAGATCTCTGTAGAAAAGTTGAACTGTCCATTCTCTGAGCATTGTACATCTCCACGGCCAGACTAATCATCCTCCTGGTTGCTATTTCCTGATGCAGCTGGGACCAAAGCTGCAATCATGTCTGCTTTACTCAGTTTTCCATGCAACAGGCTTACACCACTACAAGCCAATTAGTATGTGATGTGGCTAATTCGCCACAATCAAACAATGAATATCTGATGTGGATATTCCACCACTGCCAAACAATTAATATGTGATGCCCGTGCACTGGCCCAGTAATCAAGGAGCCTCAATCCTCTCCACTAGTACCAGTGAGGGGCGTGCACATTGGGAGGATAACAAGTACACACACAGTAAAGTACATTTTCCTTTAACACACAGAGATCACAGTCAGTCTGGGGCTGGTTTCTCCCTTTCTCTCCAGATTCCCAATAAGACTCCCCACTGGCAGAGCTATAGGGTTCAAATCTCAGCTGAGTAGTCAAGCTAAAACCTCCAATACCCTCTCTGTCCAACCAGTGCCTCGCATCCTTGCCCAAGTAGCAGACACACACACACACACACACACACACACACACACACACACACACACACACGTTGAGATTTGGTTTATATACAAACACACAGACACTCCTGGGGAAGGCTGCCATAGGTTCTCCAGCTAAGCCTCCTCCTGTCAGGCTATAAAGTAGCAATCACTGCTACCAACTACTCTTATCAGCTACTAATAAGGCCCTTCCCAAAGGGTAACCAATTTCACTGTGTAATATTACTGTTATCAAAATAGTAAGTGTGACTGAGCAGCAAGACTATTGGAGTGGCTTGGGCAGTATCACCAAATACATTCAATGTACCTAAGAGCTTAAATTATCTCTACACAAAACAGCCACATTTGAAAGGTTTAAAAATATTTAACAATAAATAATAAAAGCACAAGACAAATGTCATCAATTCAGAACACAGTGGTAATCAAGAGTAAAGAGATCACAGGAAACTTTAAAACAATGTTGTAGGATAGTCTGGCATAAATATAGAAAACAGCTAGGCTAATCTGGCTATATTCTATCTAACTCTAAGAGAAATACTAAAGTCTAAGATCCTACTTACATAGCAAAGCAAGTGCTGGTGACCTGATGAGCACTTCAGACAAAATCCAAAATGCTGTCCTTTCTTTCTGTCCTTAAATTGATAACACAGTACTGCTGAGTCATTTCAGATTACATCATTCTTAATAGTTCTGATTTAGTTTCCCTGGCTCACAGAACTTAATACTTACATTTCTTTTTGTAATCTGCGCCTGCAGGAAGCCACAGTAATAAAAGACATT